>NW_027311886.1:3157500-3220000 GCF_040954645.1 Diabrotica undecimpunctata
GCGCGCGTGTGTGTGTATGTGTATGTGTGTGTGTGTGCGTGTCTCTTCTGCTCGCAGAGGTACGAATACGGCCGTGGCAAGAAGGCCATGCCTGCTGTAAGGAGCAACTAATGGGTAGGAATCGCGAGTTGAAGAGTGTACCTGTGTGTGAGTGTGTGTGTGTGTGCGTGTGTGAGTGTATGTGTGTGTGTGTCCGTTCGACTTGCAGAGATAAGAATACAGCCGTGGCAAGAAGGCCCTGCCTGTCGTTTAGAAGAGTTTAGGTGTGTGTGTGGTTGTGAGTGTGTGTGTGTGTGTGTGTATGGCTCGCAGTGGTAAAAACACGGACGTGGCAAAAAGGCCCTGCCTGTCGTAAGAGACCACTAATGGGTAGGAGTCGAGAGGTGAAAAGTGTATGTGTGTGTGTGTGTGTGTGCGTGTGTGGGTGTGTGAGTGTGTGTGTGTCTGTCCGTTCGGCTTGCAGAGATAAGAATACGGCCGTGGCAAGAAGCCCTGCCTGTCGTAAGAGGCGACTAATGGGTAGGAGTCGAGAGGTGAAGCGTGTATGTGTGTGTGTGTGCAAGTGTGTGTGTGTGTCCGTTCGGCTCGCAGGGATAGGAATACGTCTGTGGCAAGAAGGCCCTGCCTGTCTTAAAAGGCGACTAATGGATAGGAGTCGAGAGGTGGAGAGTGTGTGCGTGTATGCCTGTGTGCGTGTGTTTGTGTGTGCGTGTGTGTGTGTCCGTTCGGCTTGCAGAGATAAGAACACCGCCTTGACAAGAAGGCCCTGCTCGTCGTAAGAGGCGACTAATGGGTAGGAGTCGAGAGGTGAAGAGTGTATGTGTGTGTGAGTGTGCGTGTGTGCGTGTGTGTGCGTGTGTGAGTGTGTGTGTGTATTTGTGTGTGTGAGTGTGTGTGTCCAATCGGCTCGCAGAGATAAGAACACGTCCGTGCCAAGAAGGCCCTGCCTGTCGTAAGCGGTGACTAATGGGTAGAAGTCGAGAGGTGAAGAGTGTATGTGTGTGTGTGTGCGTGTGTGCGTGTGTGTGCTTGTGTGAGAGTGTGTGTGTCCGGTCGTCTCGCAGAGATAAGAACACATCCGTGCCAAGAAGGCCCTGCCTGTCGTAAGCGGTGACTAATGGGTAGAAGTCGAGAGGTGAAGAGTGTATGTGTATGTGTGTGCGTGTGTGCGTGTGTGTGCGTGTGTGAGTGTGTGTGTGTATTTGTGTGTGTGAGTGTGTGTGTCCAGTCGGCTCGCAGAGATAAGAACACGTCCGTGCCAAGAAGGCCCTGCCTGTCGTAAGCGGTGACTAATGGGTAGAAGTCAAGAGGTAAAGAGTGTATGTGTGTGTGTGTGCGTGTGTGCGTGTGTGTGCTTGTGTGAGTGTGTGTGTGTGTCCGGTCGTCTCACAGAGATATTAAAACAGCCGTGGCAAGAAGGCTATGCCAGTCTTAAGGGGCGACTAATGGGTAGGAGTCGAGAGGTGAAGAGTGTATGTGTGCGTGCGTGTGTGTGTGAATGTGTGTGTGTATGTGTGTGTATGTGTGTATGTCCCTTCTGCTCGCAGAGATAAAAATACAGCCGTGACAAGAAGACCATGCCTGTCGTAAGAGGCGACTAATGGGTAGGAGTCGAGAGGTGAAGATTGTGTGTGTGTGTGCGTGTGTGCGTGTGTGTGTGAGTATGTGTGTGTGTATGTGTGTGTGTATACCTTTGGCTCGCAGAGATAAGAATACGTCCGTGGCAAGAAGGCCATGCTTGCTGTAAGGAGCGACTAATTGGTAGGAGTCGAGAGTTGAAGCGTGTATGTGTGTGTGTGTGTGCGTGTGTGTGTGCGTGTGTGCGTGTATGCCTGTGAGCGTGTGTTTGTGTGTGCGTGTGTGTGTGTGTCCGTTCGGCTTGCAGAGATAAGAACACGTCCGTGCCAAGAAAGCCCTGCCTGTCGTAAGCGGTGACTAATGGGTAGAAGTCGAGAGGTGAAGAGTGTATGTGTGTGTGTGTGTGCGTCTGCGTGTGTGCGTGTGTGTGCTTGTGTGAGTGTGTGTGTGTGTCCGGTCGTCTCGCAGAGATAAGAACACGGCCGTGGCAAGAAGGCCCTGCCTGTCGTAAGAGGCGACTAATGGGTAGGAGTCGAGAGGTGAAGAGTGTATGTGTGTGTTTGCATGTGTGCGTGTGTGTGCGTGTGTGAGTGTGTGTGTGTATTTGTGTGTGTGAGTGTGTGTGTCCAGTCGGCTCGCAAAGATAAGAACACGGCCGTGGCAAGAGGGCCCTGCCTGTCGTAAGAGGCGTGTGCGTGTGTGTGCGTGTGTAAGTGTGTGTGTGTATTTGTGTGTGTGAGTGTGTGTGTGTCCAGTAGGCTCGCAGAGATAAGAACACGGCAGTGGCAAGAAGGCCCTGCCTGTCGTAAGAGGCGACTAATGGGTAGGAGTCGAGAGCTGAAGAGTGTAATTGTGTGTGTGTGTGTGCGTGTGTGTGTGTTTGTGCGTGTGTAAGTGTGTGTGTATGTATGTGTGTGTCCATTCGGCTCGCAGAGATTAGAATACGGCCGAGGCAAGAAGGCCATGCCTGTCGTAAGAGGCGACTAATGGGTAGGAGTCGAGAGGTGAAGAGTGTATTGGTGTGTGTGTGTGTGCGTGTGTGTGCGTGTGTGCGTGCGTGTGTGTGTGAGTGTGTGTGTGTCCGTTCGGCTTGCAGAGATAAGAACACGTCCGTGCCAAGAAAGCCCTGCCTGTCGTAAGCGGTGACTAATGGGTAGAAGTCGAGAGGTGAAGAGTGTATGTGTGTGTGTGTGCGTCTGCGTGTGTGTGCGTGTGTGAGTGTGTGTGTATTTGTGTGTGTGAGTGTGTGTGTGTCCAGTAGGCTCGCAGAGATAAGAACACGGCAGTGGCAAGAAGGCCCTGCCTGTCGTAAGAGGCGACTAATGGGTAGGAGTCGAGAGCTGAAGAGTGTAATTGTGTGATTGTGTGCGCGTGTGTGTGTGCGTGTGTGCGTGCTTGTGTGTGTGAGTGTGTGTGTCCGTTCAGCTTGCAGAGATAAGCTTACGGCCGAGGCAAGAAGGCCCTGCCTGTCGTAAGTGGCGACTAATTGGTAGGAGTCGAGAGGTGAAGAGTGTATGTGTGTGTGTGCGTGTGTGCGTGTGTGTGAGTATGTGTGTGTATGTGTGTGTGTATGTGTGTGTGTATCCCTTCGGCTCGCAGAGATAAGCATACGTCCGTGGCAAGAAGGCCATGCTTGCTGTAAGGAGCGACTAATGGGTAGGAGTCGAGAGGTGAAGCGTGTATGTGTGTGTGTGTGTGTGTGTATGTGTGCAAGTGTGTGTGTATGTGTGTCCGTTCGGTTTGCAGAGATAGGTGTACGTCCGTGGCAAGAAGGCCCTGCCTGTCTTAAGAGGCGACTAATGGATAGGAGTCGAGAGGTGGAGAGTGTGTGCGTGTGCGTGTGCGTGTGCGTGTGCGTGTGCGTGTGCGTGTGCGTGTGCGTGTGCGTGTGTGTGTGTGTGTGAGTGTATGTGTGTGTGCGTGTATGCGTGCGTGTGTGCGTGTGTGTGTGTGAGTGTGTGTGTGTATGTGTGTGTGTGTGTCCCTTCGCTGGCAGAGATAAGAAAAAAGCGGTGGCAAGAAGGCCATGCCTGTCGTAAGAGGCGACTAATGGATAGGAGTCGAGAGGTGGAGAGTGTGTGCGTGTGCGTGTGCGTGTGCGTGTGTGTGTGTGTGCGTGTGTGTGTGTGTCCGTTTGGCTTGCAGAGATAAGAACACGGCTGTTGCAAGAAGTCCCTGCCTATCGTAAGAGGAGAATAATGGGTAGGAGTCGAGAGGTGAAGAGTGTATGTGTGTGTGTGCGTGTGTGCGTGCGTGTGTGAGTGTGTGTGTGTATGTGTGTGTGTCAGTGTGTGTGTGTGTCCGGTCGGCTCGCAGAGATGAGAACACGGCCGTGGCAAGAAGGCACTGCCTGTCGTTAAGAGGCGACTAATGGGTAGGAGTCGAGAGGTGAAGAGTGTATGTGTGTGTGTGCGTGTGTGTGTGTGCGTGTGAGCGTGCGTGTGTGTGTGAGTGTGTGTGTGTCCGTTCGGCTTGCAGAGATAAGAATACGGCCGAGGCAAGAAGGCACTGCCTGTCGTAAGTGGCGACTAATTGGTAGGAGTCGAGAGGTGAAGAGTGTATGTGTGTGTGTGCGTGTGTGCGTGTGTGTGCGTGTGTGTGTGTATGTGTGTGTGTCTGTTTGGCTTGCAGAGATAAGAATACGGCCGAGGCAAGAAGGCCTTGCCTCTTGTAAGGGGCGACTAATAAGTAGGAGTCGAGAGGTGAAGAGTGTATGTGTGTATGCGTGTGTGCGTGTGTGTGCGTGTGTGAGTATGTGTGTGTGTTAGTTTGGCTTGCAGAGATAAGAGCACGACCGAGGCAAGAAAGCCCTGCCTATCATAAGAGGCGACTAATAGGTAGGAGTCGAGAGGTGAAGAGTGTATGTGTGTGTGTGCGTGTGTGTGTGTGTGTGTGTGCGTGTGAGCGTGCGTGTGTGTGTGAGTGTGTGTGTGTCCGTTCGGCTTGCAGAGATAAGAATACGGCCGTGGCAAGAAGGCCCTGACTGTCGTAAGAGGCGACTAATGGGTAGGAGTCGAGAGGTGAAGAGTGTATGTGTGTGTGTGTGTGTGTGTGTTTGTGTGCGTGTGTGCGTGTGTGTGTGCGTGTGTGAGTGTGTGTGCGTGTGCGTGTGTGTGTGTGTGTGAGTGTATGTGTGTGTGCGTGTATGCGTGCGTGTGTGCGTGTGTGTGTGTGAGTGTGTGTGTGTGTATGTGTGTGTGTGTGTGTCCCTTCGCTCGCAGAGATAAGAAAAAAGCGGTGGCAAGAAGGCCATGCCTGTCGTAAGAGGCGACTAATGGGTAGGAGTCGAGAGATGAAGAGTGTATGTGTGTGTGTGTGTGCGTTTGTGTGCGTGTGTGCGTGTGCGTGTGCGTGTGCGTGTGCGTGTGCGTGTGCGTGTGTGTGTGTGTGTGAGTGTATGTGTGTGTGCGTGTATGCGTGCGTGTGTGCGTGTGTGTGTGTGAGTGTGTGTGTGTATGTGTGTGTGTGTGTGTCCCTTCGCTCGCAGAGATAAGAAAAAAGCGGTGGCAAGAAGGCCATGCCTGTCGTAAGAGGCGACTAATGGATTGGAGTCGAGAGGTGGAGAGTGTGTGCGTGTGCGTGTGCGTGTGCGTGTGCGTGTGCGTGTGTGTGTGTGTGCGTGTGTGTGTGTGTCCGTTTGGCTTGCAGAGATAAGAACACGGCTGTTGCAAGAAGTCCCTGCCTATCGTAAGAGGAGAATAATGGGTAGGAGTCGAGAGGTGAAGAGTGTATGTGTGTGTGTGCGTGTGTGCGTGCGTGTGTGAGTGTGTGTGTGTATGTGTGTGTGTCAGTGTGTGTGTGTGTCCGGTCGGCTCGCAGAGATGAGAACACGGCCGTGGCAAGAAGGCACTGCCTGTCGTTAAGAGGCGACTAATGGGTAGGAGTCGAGAGGTGAAGAGTGTATGTGTGTGTGTGTGTGTGCGTGTGAGCGTGCGTGTGTGTGTGAGTATGTGTGTGTATGTGTGTGTGTATGTGTGTGTATCCCTTCGGCTCGCAGAGATAAGCATACGTCCGTGGCAAGAAGGCCATGCTTGCTGTAAGGAGCGACTAATGGGTAGGAGTCGAGAGGTGAAGCGTGTATGTGTGTGTATGTGTGTATGTGTGCAAGTGTGTGTGTGTGTGTCCGTTCGGTTTGCAGAGATAGGTAATCGTCCGTGGCAAGAAGGCCCTGCCTGTTTTAAGAGGCGACTAATGAATAGGAGTCGAGAGGTGAAGAGTGTGTGCGTGTGCGTGTGCTTGCGTGTGCGTGTGTAAGTGTTTGTGTATGTGTGTGTGTGTCTGTTTGGCTTGCAGAGATAAGAATACGGCCAAGGCAAGAAGGCCCTGCCTCTTGTAATGGGCGACTAATAAGTAGGAGTCGATAGGTGGAGAGTGTAAGTGTGTGTGTGCGTGTGTGCGTGTGTGTGCGTGTGTGAGTATGTGTGTGTGTTAGTTCGGCTTGCAGAAATAAGAACACGACCGAGGCAAGCAGGCCCTGCCTATCGTAAGAGGCGACTAATAGGTAGGAGTCGAGAGGTGAAGAGTGTATGTGTGTGTGTGCGTGTGTGCGTGTGTGTGTGCGTGTGTGAGTATGTGTGTGTGTCTGTTTGGCTTGCAGAGATAAGAATACGGCCGAGGCAAGAAGGCCTTTCCTCTTGTAAGGGGCGACTAATAGGTAGGATTAGAGAGGTGAAGAATGTATGTGTGTGTGCGTGTGTGCGTGTTTGTGTGTGTGTGAGTGTATGTGTGTGTGCGTGTATGCGTGCGTGTGTGCGTGTGTGTGTGTGTGAGTGTGTGTGTGTATGTGTGTGTGTGTGTGTCCGTTCGCTCGCAGAGATAAGAAAAAAGCGGTGGCAAGAAGGCCATGCCTGTCGTAAGAGGCGACTAATGGATAGGAGTCGAGAGGTGGAGAGTGTGTGCTTGTGCGTGTGCGTGTGCGTGTGCGTGTGTGTGTGTGTGCGTGTGTGTGTGTCCGTTTGGCTTGCAGAGATAAGAACACGGTTGTGGCAAGATGTCCCTGCCTGTCGTAAGAGGAGAATAATGGGTAGGAGTCGAGAGGTGAAGAGTGTATGTGTGTGTGTGTGTGCGTGTGTGCGTGCGTGTGTTAGTGTGTGTGTATGTGTGTGTGTCAGTGTGTGTGTGTGTCCGGTCGGCTCGCAGAGATGAGAACACGGCCGTGGCAAGAAGGCACTGCCTGTCGTTAAGAGGCGACTAACGGGTAGTAGTCGAGAGGTGAAGAGTGTATGTGTGTGTGTGTGTGCGTGTGTGCGTGTGTGTGCGTGTGTGTGTGTATGTGTGTGTGTCTGTTTGGCTTGCAGAGATAAGAATACGGCCGAGGCAAGAAGGCCTTGCCTCTTGTAAGGGGCGACTAATAAGTAGGAGTCGAGAGGTGAAGAGTGTATGTGTGTATGCGTGTGTGCGTGTGTGTGCGTGTGTGAGTATGTGTGTGTGTTAGTTCGGCTTGCAGAGATAAGAGCACGACCGAGGCAAGAAATCCCTGCCTATCGTAAGAGGCGACTAATAGGTAGGAGTCGAGAGGTGAAGAGTGTATGTGTGTGTGTGCGTGTGTGCGTGTGTGTGCGTGTGAGCGTGCGTGTGTGTGTGAGTGTGTGTGTGTCCGTTCGGCTTGCAGGGATAAGAATACGGCCGAGGCAAGAAGGCACTGCCTGTCGTAAGTGGCGACTAATTGGTAGGAGTCGAGAGGTGAAGAGTGTATGTGTGTGTGTGCGTGTTTGCGTGTGTGTGCGTGTGTGCGTGCGTGTGTGTGTGAGTGTGTGTTTGTCCGTTCGGCTTGCAGAGATAAGAATACGGCCGAAACAAGAAGGCCCTGCCTGTCGTAAGTGGCGACTAATGGGTAGGAGTCGAGAGGTGAAGAGTGTATGTGTGTGTGTGTGTGTGCGTGTGTGCGTGTATGTGTGCGTGTGTGAGTGTGTGTGTCCGGTCGGCTCGCAGTGATAAGGACACGTCCGTGCCAAGAAGGCCCTGCCTGTCATAAGCGGCAACTAATTGGTAGGAGTCGAAAGGTGAAAAGTGTTTTTGTGTGTGTGCGTGTGTGTGCGTGTGTGCGTGCTTGTGTGTGTGAGTGTGTATGTGTCCGTTCGGCTTGCAGAGATAAGAATACGGCCGAGGCAAGAAGGCCCTGCCTGTCGTAAGTGGCGACTTATTGGCAGGAGTCGAGAGGTGAAGAGTGTATGTGTGTGTGTGTGCGTGTGTGGGTGTGTGTGTGTTTGTGCGTGTGTAAGTGTGTGTGTGTATGTATGTGTGTGTCCATTCGGCTCGCAGAGATTAGAATACGGCCGAGGCAAGAAGGCCATGCCTGTCGTAAGAGGCAACTAATGGGTAGGAGTCGAGAGGTGAAAAGTGTTTTTGTGTGCGTGCTTGTGTGTGTGAGTGTGTATGTGTCCGTTCGGCTTGCAGAGATAAGAATCCGGCCGAGGCAAGAATGCCCTGCTTGTTGTAAGTGGCGACTAATTGGTAGGAGTCGAGAGGTGAAGAGTGTATGTGTGTGTGTGCGTATGTGCGTGTGTGTGTGTGCGTGTGTGAGTGTGTGTGTCCAGTCGGCTCGCAGTGATAAGGACACGTCTGTGCCAAGAAGTCCCTGCCTGTCGTAAGCGGCGACTAATGCGTAGGAGTCGAGAGGTGAAGAGTGTATGTGTGTGTGAGTGTGCGTGTGTGTGCGTGTGTGAGTGTGTGTGTGTATTTGTGTGTGTGAGTGTGTGTGTGTCCAGTCGGCTCGCAGAGATAAGAACACGGCCGTGGCAAGAAGGCCCTGCCTGTCGTAAGAGGCGTCTAATGGGTAGGAGTCGAGAGGTGAAGAGTGTATTTGTGTGTGAGTGTGCGTGTGTGCCTGTGTGTGCGTGTGTGAGTGTGTGTGTGTATTTGTGTGTGTGAGTGTGTGTGTCCAGTCGGCTCGCAGAGATAAGAACACGGCCGTGGCAAAAAGGCCCTGCCTGTCGTAAGGAGGCGACTAGAGGGTAGGAGTCGAGTGGTGAAGAGTGTATATGTGTGTGCGTATGTGCGCGTGTGTGCGTGTGAGAGTGTGTGTGTATATGTGTGTGTGTCCATTCGGCTTGCAGAGATAAGAGCACGACCAAGGCAAGAAGGCCCTGCCTATCGTAAGAGCCGACCAATAGGTAGGAGTCAAGAGGTGAAGAGTATACGTGTGTGTGTGTGCGTGTGTGCGTGTGTGTGTGAGTATGTGTGTGTATGTGTGTGTGTATGTGTGTGTATCCCTTCGGCTCGCAGAGATAAGCATACGTCCGTGGCAAGAAGGCCATGCTTGCTGTAAGGAGCGACTAATGGGTAGGAGTCGAGAGGTGAAGCGTGTATGTGTGTGTATGTGTGTATGTGTGCAAGTGTGTGTGTGTGTGTCCGTTCGGTTTGCAGAGATAGGTAATCGTCCGTGGCAAGAAGGCCCTGCCTGTTTTAAGAGGCGACTAATGAATAGGAGTCGAGAGGTGAAGAGTGTGTGCGTGTGCGTGTGCGTGCGTGTGCGTGTGTAAGTGTTTGTGTATGTGTGTGTGTCTGTTTGGCTTGCAGAGATAAGAATACGGCCAAGGCAAGAAGGCCCTGCCTCTTGTAATGGGCGACTAATAAGTAGGAGTCGAGAGGTGGAGAGTGTAAGTGTGTGTGTGCGTGTGTGCGTGTGTGTGCGTGTGTGAGTATGTGTGTGTGTTAGTTCGGCTTGCAGAAATAAGAACACGACCGTGGCAAAAAGCCCATGCCTGTCGTAAGAGGGGAATAATGGGTAGGAGTCGATAGGTGAAGAGTGTATGTGTGTGTGTTCGTGTGTGCGTACGTGTGTGCGTGTGTGCGTGTGTGTGTTTGAGTGTGTGTGTGTCCGTTCGGCTCGCAGAGATAAGAACACGGCCGTGGCAAGAAGTCCCTGCCTGTCGTAAGAGGCGACTAATGAATAGGAGTCGAGAGGTGAAGAGTGTATGCGTCTTTGTGTGTGTGCGTGTGTTTGTGCGTGTGTGACTATGTGTGTGTATGTGTGTGTGTGTGTCCGTTTGGCTTGCAGAGATAAGAATACGGCCGAGGCAAGAAGGCCCTGCCTGTCTTAAGAGGCGACTAATGGGTAGGAGTCGAGAGGTGAAGAGTGTATTTGTGTGTGTGCGTGTGTGCGTGCGTGTGTGTGTGAGTGCGTATGTGTCCGTTCGGCTTGCAGTGATAAGAATACGGCCGAGGCAAGAAGGCCCTGCCTGTCGTAAGTGGCGACTAATTGGTAGGAGTCGAGAGGTGAAAAGTGTTTTTGTGTGTGTGCGTGTGTGTGCGTGTGTGCGTGCTTGTGTGTGTGAGTGTGTATGTGTCCGTTCGGCTTGCAGAGATAAGAATACGGCCGAGGCAAGAAGGCCCTGCCTGTCGTAAGTGGCGACTAATTGGTAGGAGTCGAGAGGTGAAGAGTGTATGTGTGTGTGTGTGTGCGTGTGTGGGTGTGTGTATGTGTTTGTGCGTGTGTAAGTGTGTGTGTGTATGTATGTGTGTGTCCATTCGGCTCGCAGAGATTAGAATACGGCCGAGGCAAGAAGGCCATGCCTGTCGTAAGAGGCAACTAATGGGTAGGAGTCGAGAGGTGAAAAGTGTTTTTGTGTGTGTGCGTGTGTGTGCGTGTGTGCGTGCTTGTGTGTGTGAGTGTGTATGTGTCCGTTCGGCTTGCAGAGATAAGAATACGGCCGAGGCAAGAATGCCCTGCTTGTCGTAAGTGGCGACTAATTGGTAGGAGTCGAGAGGTGAAGAGTGTATGTGTGTGTGTGCGTGTGTGCGTGTGTGTGTGCGTGTGTAAGTGTGTGTGTCCAGTCGGCTCGCAGTGATAAGGACACGTCTGTGCCAAGAAGTCCCTGCCTGTCGTAAGCGGCGACTAATGCGTAGGAGTCGAGAGGTGAAGAGTGTATATGTGTAAGTGCGTTTGAGCGTGTGTGTGCGTGTGTGAGTGTGTGTTTGTGTCCGGTCGGCTCTCAGAGATAGAAACACGGCCGTGGCAAGAAGGCCCTGCCTGTCGTAAGAGGCGACTAATGGGTAGGAGTCGAGAGGTGAAGAGTGTATGTGTGTGTGAGTGTGCGTGTGTGTGCGTGTGTGAGTGTGTGTGTGTATTTGTGTGTGTGAGTGTGTGTGTGTCCAGTCGGCTCGCAGAGATAAGAACACGGCCGTGGCAAGAAGGCCCTGCCTGTCGTAAGAGGCGACTAATGGGTAGGAGTCGAGAGGTGAAGAGTGTATTTGTGTGTGAGTGTGCGTGTGTGCGTGTGTGTGCGTGTGTGAGTGTGTGTGTGTATTTGTGTGTGTGAGTGTGTGTGTCCAGTCGGCTCGCAGAGATAAGAACACGGCCGTGGCAAGAAGGCCCTGCCTGTCGTAAGAGGCGACTAGAGGGTAGGAGTCGAGTGGTGAAGAGTGTATATGTGTGTGCGTATGTGCGTGTGTGTGCGTGTGAGAGTGTGTGTGTATATGTGTGTGTGTCCATTCGGCTTGCATAGATAAGAGCACGACCAAGGCAAGAAGGCCCTGCCTATCGTAAGAGCCGACCAATAGGTAGGAGTCAAGAGGTGAAGAGTATATGTGTGTGTGTGCGTGTGTGCGTGTGTGTGTTAGTATGTGTGTGTATGTGTTTGTGTATGTGTGTGTATCCCTTCGGCTCGCAGAGATAAGCATACGTCCGTGGCAAGAAGGCCATGCTTGCTGTAAGGAGCGACTAATGGGTAGGAGTCGAGAGGTGAAGCGTGTATGTGTGTGTATGTGTGTATGTGTGCAAGTGTGTGTGTGTGTGTCCGTTCGGTTTGCAGAGATAGGTAATCGTCCGTGGCAAGAAGGCCCTGCCTGTCTTAAGAGGCGACTAATGAATAGGAGTCGAGAGGTGAAGAGTGTGTGCGTGTGCGTGTGCGTGCGTGTGCGTGTGTAAGTGTTTGTGTATGTGTGTGTGTCTGTTTGGCTTGCAGAGATAAGAATACGGCCAAGGCAAGAAGGCCCTGCCTCTTGTAATGGGCGACTAATAAGTAGGAGTCGAGAGGTGGAGAGTGTATGTGTGTGTATGTGTGTGCGTCTGTGTGCGTGTGTGAGTATGTGTGTGTGTTAGTTCGTCTTGCAGAAATAAGAACACGACCGAGGCAAGCAGGCCCTGCCTATCGTAAGAGGCGACTAATGGGTAGGAGTCGAGAGGTGAAGCGTGTATGTGTGTGTATGTGTGTATGTGTGCAAGTGTGTGTGTGTGTGTCCGTTCGGTTTGCAGAGATAGGTAATCGTCCGTGGCAAGAAGGCCCTGCCTGTTTTAAGAGGCGACTAATGAATAGGAGTCGAGAGGTGAAGAGTGTGTGCGTGTGCGTGTGCGTGCGTGTGCGTGTGTAAGTGTTTGTGTATGTGTGTGTGTCTGTTTGGCTTGCAGAGATAAGAATACGGCCAAGGCAAGAAGGCCCTGCCTCTTGTAATGGGCGACTAATAAGTAGGAGTCGAGAGGTGGAGAGTGTAAGTGTGTGTGTGCGTGTGTGCGTGTGTGTGCGTGAGTGAGTATGTGTGTGTGTTAGTTCGGCTTGCAGAAATAAGAACACGACCGTGGCAAAAAGCCCATGCCTGTCGTAAGAGGGGAATAATGGGTAGGAGTCGAGAGGTGAAGAATGTATGTGTGTGTGTTCGTGTGTGCGTACGTGTGTGCGTGTGTGCGTGTGTGTGTGTGAGTGTGTGTGTGTCCGTTCGGCTCGCAGAGATAAGAACACGGCCGTGGCAAGAAGTCCCTGCCTGTCGTAAGAGGCGACTAATGAATAGGAGTCGAGAGGTGAAGAGTGTATGCGTCTTTGTGTGTGTGCGTGTGTTTGTGCGTGTGTGACTATGTGTGTGTATGTGTGTGTGTGTGTCCGTTTGGCTTGCAGAGATAAGAATACGGCCGAGGCAAGAAGGCCCTGCCTGTCTTAAGAGGCGACTAATGGGTAGGAGTCGAGAGGTGAAGAGTGTATTTGTGTGTGTGCGTGTGTGCGTGCGTGTGTGTGTGAGTGCGTATGTGTCCGTTCGGCTTGCAGTGATAAGAATACGGCCGAGGCAAGAAGGCCCTGCCTGTCGTAAGTGGCGACTAATTGGTAGGAGTCGAGAGGTGAAAAGTGTTTTTGTGTGTGTGCGTGTGTGTGCGTGTGTGCGTGCTTGTGTGTGTGAGTGTGTATGTGTCCGTTCGGCTTGCAGAGATAAGAATACGGCCGAGGCAAGAAGGCCCTGCCTGTCGTAAGTGGCGACTAATTGGTAGGAGTCGAGAGGTGAAGAGTGTATGTGTGTGTGTGTGTGCGTGTGTGGGTGTGTGTATGTGTTTGTGCGTGTGTAAGTGTGTGTGTGTATGTATGTGTGTGTCCATTCGGCTCGCAGAGATTAGAATACGGCCGAGGCAAGAAGGCCATGCCTGTCGTAAGAGGCAACTAATGGGTAGGAGTCGAGAGGTGAAAAGTGTTTTTGTGTGTGTGCGTGTGTGTGCGTGTGTGCGTGCTTGTGTGTGTGAGTGTGTATGTGTCCGTTCGGCTTGCAGAGATAAGAATACGGCCGAGGCAAGAAGGCCCTGCCTGTCGTAAGTGGCGACTAATTGGTAGGAGTCGAGAGGTGAAAAGTGTTTTTGTGTGTGTGCGTGTGTGTGCGTGTGTGCGTGCTTGTGTGTGTGAGTGTGTATGTGTCCGTTCGGCTTGCAGAGATAAGAATACGGCCGAGGCAAGAAGGCCCTGCCTGTCGTAAGTGGCGACTAATTGGTAGGAGTCGAGAGGTGAAAAGTGTTTTTGTGTGTGTGCGTGTGTGTGCGTGTGTGCGTGCTTGTGTGTGTGAGTGTGTATGTGTCCGTTCGGCTTGCAGAGATAAGAATACGGCCGAGGCAAGAATGCCCTGCTTGTCGTAAGTGGCGACTAATTGGTAGGAGTCGAGAGGTGAAGAGTGTATGTGTATGTGTGCGTGTGTGCGTGTGTGTGTGCGTGTGTAAGTGTGTGTGTCCAGTCGGCTCGCAGTGATAAGGACACGTCTGTGCCAAGAAGTCCCTGCCTGTCGTAAGCGGCGACTAATGCGTAGGAGTCGAGAGGTGAAGAGTGTATATGTGTAAGTGCGTTTGAGCGTGTGTGTGCGTGTGTGAGTGTGTGTTTGTGTCCGGTCGGCTCTCAGAGATAGAAACACGGCCGTGGCAAGAAGGCCCTGCCTGTCGTAAGAGGCGACTAATGGGTAGGAGTCGAGAGGTGAAGAGTGTATGTGTGTGTGAGTGTGCGTGTGTGTGCGTGTGTGAGTGTGTGTGTGTATTTGTGTGTGTGAGTGTGTGTGTGTCCAGTCGGCTCGCAGAGATAAGAACACGGCCGTGGCAAGAAGGCCCTGCCTGTCGTAAGAGGCGACTAATGGGTAGGAGTCGAGAGGTGAAGAGTGTATTTGTGTGTGAGTGTGCGTGTGTGCGTGTGTGTGCGTGTGTGAGTGTGTGTGTGTATTTGTGTGTGTGAGTGTGTGTGTCCAGTCGGCTCGCAGAGATAAGAACACGGCCGTGGCAAGAAGGCCCTGCCTGTCGTAAGAGGCGACTAGAGGGTAGGAGTCGAGTGGTGAAGAGTGTATATGTGTGTGCGTATGTGCGTGTGTGTGCGTGTGAGAGTGTGTGTGTATATGTGTGTGTGTCCATTCGGCTTGCATAGATAAGAGCACGACCAAGGCAAGAAGGCCCTGCCTATCGTAAGAGCCGACCAATAGGTAGGAGTCAAGAGGTGAAGAGTATATGTGTGTGTGTGCGTGTGTGCGTGTGTGTGTTAGTATGTGTGTGTATGTGTTTGTGTATGTGTGTGTATCCCTTCGGCTCGCAGAGATAAGCATACGTCCGTGGCAAGAAGGCCATGCTTGCTGTAAGGAGCGACTAATGGGTAGGAGTCGAGAGGTGAAGCGTGTATGTGTGTGTATGTGTGTATGTGTGCAAGTGTGTGTGTGTGTGTGTCCGTTCGGTTTGCAGAGATAGGTAATCGTCCGTGGCAAGAAGGCCCTGCCTGTCTTAAGAGGCGACTAATGAATAGGAGTCGAGAGGTGAAGAGTGTGTGCGTGTGCGTGTGCGTGCGTGTGCGTGTGTAAGTGTTTGTGTATGTGTGTGTGTCTGTTTGGCTTGCAGAGATAAGAATACGGCCAAGGCAAGAAGGCCCTGCCTCTTGTAATGGGCGACTAATAAGTAGGAGTCGAGAGGTGGAGAGTGTATGTGTGTGTGCGTGTGTGCGTCTGTGTGCGTGTGTGAGTATGTGTGTGTGTTAGTTCGTCTTGCAGAAATAAGAACACGACCGAGGCAAGCAGGCCCTGCCTATCGTAAGAGGCGACTAATAGGTAGGAGTCGAGAGGTGAAGAGTGTATGTGTGTGTGTGCGTGTGTGCGTGTGTGTGTGCGTGTGTGAGTATGTGTGTGTGTCCGTTTGGCTTGCAGAGATAAGAACACGGCCAAGGCAAGAAGGCCCTGCCTGTCGTAAGAGGCGACTAATAGGTAGGAGTCGAGAGGTGAAGAATGTATGTGTGTGTGTGTGCGTGTGTGCGTGTGTGTGCGTTTGTGTGTATGTGTGTGTGTCTGTTTGGCTTGCAGAGATAAGAATACGGCCGAGGCAAGAAGGCCTTTCCTCTTGTAAGGGGCGACTAATAGGTAGGATTAGAAAGGTTAAGAATGTATGTGTGTGTGCGTGTGTGCGTGTTTGTGTGTGTGTGAGTGTATGTGTGTGTGCGTGTATGCGTGCATGTGTGCGTGTGTGTGTGAGTGTGTGTGTGTATGTGTGTTTGTGTGTGTCCCTTCGCTCACAGAGATAAGAAAAAAGCGGTGGCAAGTAGGCCATGCCTGTCTTAAGAGGCGACTAATGGATAGGAGTCGAGAGGTGGAGAGTGTGTGCGTGTGCGTGTGCGTGAGCGTGTGCGTGTGTGTGCGTGTGTGTGTGTGTCCGTTCGGCTTGCAGAGATAAGAACACGGCCGTGGCAAAAAGCCCATGCCTGTCGTAAGAGGGGAATAATGGGTAGGAGTCGAGAGGTGAAGAGTGTATGTGTGTGTGCGTGTGTGCGTACGTGTGTGCGTGTGTGCGTGTGTGTGTGTGAGTGTGTGTGTGTCCGTTCGGCTCGCAGAGATAAGAACACGGCCGTGGCAAAAAGTCCCTGCCTGTCGTAAGAGGCGACTAATGAATAGGAGTCGAGAGGTGAAGAGTGTATGTGTATTTGTGTGTGTGCGTGTGTTTGTGCGTGTGTGACTATGTGTGTGTATGTGTGTGTGTGTGTGTGTCCGTTTGGCTTGCAGAGATAAGAACACGGCCGTGGCAAGAAGTCCCTGCCTGTCGTAAGAGGCGACTAATGGGTAGGAGTCGAGAGGTGAAGAGTGTATTTGTGTGTGTGCGTGTGTGCGTGCGTGTGTGTGTGAGTGCGTATGTGTCCGTTCGGCTTGCAGTGATAAGAATACGGCCGAGGCAAGAAGGCCCTGCCTGTCGTAAGTGGCGACTAATTGGTAGGAGTCGAGAGGTGAAAAGTGTTTTTGTGTGTGTGCGTGTGTGTGCGTGTGTGCGTGCTTGTGTGTGTGAGTGTGTATGTGTCCGTTCGGCTTGCAGAGATAAGAATACGGCCGAGGCAAGAAGGCCCTGCCTGTCGTAAGTGGCGACTAATTGGTAGGAGTCGAGAGGTGAAGAGTGTATGTGTGTGTGTGTGTGTGCGTGTGTGGGTGTGTGTATGTGTTTGTGCGTGTGTAAGTGTGTGTGTGTATGTATGTGTGTGTCCATTCGGCTCGCAGAGATTAGAATACGGCCGAGGCAAGAAGGCCATGCCTGTCGTAAGAGGCAACTAATGGGTAGGAGTCGAGAGGTGAAAAGTGTTTTTGTGTGTGTGCGTGTGTGTGCGTGTGTGCGTGCTTGTGTGTGTGAGTGTGTATGTGTCCGTTCGGCTTGCAGAGATAAGAATACGGCCGAGGCAAGAATGCCCTGCTTGTCGTAAGTGGCGACTAATTGGTAGGAGTCGAGAGGTGAAGAGTGTATGTGTGTGTGTGCGTGTGTGCGTGTGTGTGTGCGTGTGTGAGTGTGTGTGTCCAGTCGGCTCGCAGTGATAAGGACACGTCTGTGCCAAGAAGTCCCTGCCTGTCGTAAGCGGCGACTAATGCGTAGGAGTCGAGAGGTGAAGAGTGTATATGTGTAAGTGCGTTTGAGCGTGTGTGTGCGTGTGTGAGTGTGTGTTTGTGTCCGGTCGGCTCTCAGAGATAGAAACACGGCCGTGGCAAGAAGGCCCTGCCTGTCGTAAGAAGCGACTAATGGGTAGGAGTCGAGAGGTGAAGAGTGTATTTGTGTGTGAGTGTGCGTGTGTGCGTGTGTGTGCGTGTGTGAGTGTGTGTGTGTATTTGTGTGTGTGAGTGTGTGTGTCCAGTCGGCTCGCAGAGATAAGAACACGGCCGTGGCAAGAAGGCCCTGCCTGTCGTAAGAGGCGACTAGAGGGTAGGAGTCGAGTGGTGAGGAGTGTGTATGTGTGTGCGTATGTGCGTGTGTGTGCGTGTGAGAGTGTGTGTGTATATGTGTGTGTGTCCATTCGGCTTGCATAGATAAGAGCACGACCAAGGCAAGAAGGCCCTGCCTATCGTAAGAGCCGACCAATAGGTAGGAGTCAAGAGGTGAAGAGTATATGTGTGTGTGTGCGTGTGTGCGTGTGTGTGTGAGTATGTGTGTGTATGTGTGTGTGTATGTGTGTGTATCCCTTCGGCTCGCAGAGATAAGCATACGTCCGTGGCAAGAAGGCCATGCTTGCTGTAAGGAGCGACTAATGGGTAGGAGTCGAGAGGTGAAGCGTGTATGTGTGTGTATGTGTGTATGTGTGCAAGTGTGTGTGTGTGTGTGTGTGTGTCCGTTCGGTTTGCAGAGATAGGTAATCGTCCGTGGCAAGAAGGCCCTGCCTGTCTTAAGAGGCGACTAATGAATAGGAGTCGAGAGGTGAAGAGTGTGTGCGTGTGCGTGTGCGTGCGTGTGCGTGTGTAAGTGTTTGTGTATGTGTGTGTGTCTGTTTGGCTTGCAGAGATAAGAATACGGCCAAGGCAAGAAGGACCTGCCTCTTGTAATGGGCGACTAATAAGTAGGAGTCGAGAGGTGGAGAGTGTATGTGTGTGTGCGTGTGTGCCTCTGTGTGCGTGTGTGAGTATGTGTGTGTGTTAGTTCGTCTTGCAGAAATAAGAACACGACCGAGGCAAGCAGGCCCTGCCTATCGTAAGAGGCGACTAATAGGTAGGAGTCGAGAGGTGAAGAGTGTATGTGTGTGTGTGCGTGTGTGCGTGTGTGTGTGCGTGTGTGAGTATGTGTGTGTGTCCGTTTGGCTTGCAGAGATAAGAACACGGCCAAGGCAAGAAGGCCCTGCCTGTCGTAAGAGGCGACTAATAGGTAGGAGTCGAGAGGTGAAGAATGTATGTGTGTGTGTGTGCGTGTGTGCGTGTGTGTGCGTTTGTGTGTATGTGTGTGTGTCTGTTTGGCTTGCAGAGATAAGAATACGGCCGAGGCAAGAAGGCCTTTCCTCTTGTAAGGGGCGACTAATAGGTAGGATTAGAGAGGTGAAGAATGTATGTGTGTGTGCGTGTGTGCGTGTTTGTGTGTGTGTGAGTGTATGTGTGTGTGCGTGTATGCGTGCGTGTGTGCGTGTGTGTGTGAGTGTGTGTGTGTATGTGTGTTTGTGTGTGTCCCTTCGCTCACAGAGATAAGAAAAAAGCGGTGGCAAGAAGGCCATGCCTGTCTTAAGAGTGCGACTAATGGATAGGAGTCGAGAGGTGGAGAGTGTGTGCGTGTGCGTGTGCGTGTGCGTGTGTGTGTGTGTGCGTGTGTGTGTGTGTCCGTTTGGCTTGCAGAGATAAGAACACGGCTGTTGCAAGAAGTCCCTGCCTGTCGTAAGAGGAGAATAATGGGTAGGAGTCGAGAGGTGAAGAGTGTATGTGTGTGTGTGCGTGTGTGCGTGCGTGTGTGAGTGTGTGTGTGTATGTGTGTGTGTCAGTGTGTGTGTGTGTCCGGTCGGCTCGCAGAGATGAGAACACGGCCGTGGCAAGAAGGCACTGCCTGTCGTAAGTGGCGACTAATTGGTAGGAGTCGAGAGGTGAAGAGTGTATGTGTGTGTGTGCGTGTGTGCGTGTGTGTGCGTGTGTGCGTGCGTGTGTGTGTGAGTGTGTTTGTCTGTTCGGCTTGCAGAGATAAGAATACGTCCGAGGCAAAAAGGCCCTGCCTGTCGTAAGCGGCGACTAATGCGTAGGAGTCGAGAGGTGAAGAGTGTATGTGTGTAAGTGCGTGTGTTTGTGTGTGTGCGTGTGTGAGTGTGTGTGTGTCCGGTCGGCTCGCAGAGATAAGAACACGGCCGTGGCAAGAAGGCCCTGCCTGTCGTAAGAGGCGGCTAATGGGTAGGAGTCGAGAGGTGAAGAGTGTATGTGTGTGTGTGTGTGAGTGTGCGGGTGTGTGCGTGTGTGAGTGTGTGTGTGTATTTGTGTGTGTGAGTGTGTGTGTGTCCAGTCGGCTCGCAGAGATAAGAACACGGCCGTGGCAAGAAGGCCCTGCCTGTCGTAAGAGGCGACTAATGGGTAGGAGTCGAGAGGTGAAGAGTGTATGTGTGTGTGAGTGTGCGTGTGTGCGTGTGTGTGCGTGTGTGAGTGTGTGTGTGTATTTGTGTGTGTGAGTGTGTGTGTCCAGTCGGCCCGCAGAGATAAGAACACGGCCGTGGCAAGAAGGCCCTGCCTGTCGTAAGAGGCGACTAATGGGTAGGGGTCGAGTGGTGAAGAGTGTATATGTGTGTGCGTATGTGCGTGTTTGTGTGTGTGTGAGTGTATGTGTGTGTGCGTGTGTGCGTGCGTGTGTGCGTGTGTGAGTATGTGTGTGTGTTAGTTCGGCTTGCAGAAATAAGAACACGACCGAGGCAAGAAGGCCCTGCCTATCGTAAGAGGCGGCTAATAGGTAGGAGTCGAGAGGTGAAGAGTGTATGTGTGTGTGCGTGTGTATGTGTTTGTGTGTGTGTGAGTGTATGTGTGTGTTCGTGTGTGCGTGCGTGTGTGAGTATGTGTGTGTGTATGTGTGTATGTATGTGTGTGTGTGTATCCCTTCGGCTCGCAGAGATAAGAATACGTCCGTGGCAGGAAGGCCATGCTTGCTGTAAGGAGCGACTAATGGGTAGGAGTCTAGAGGTAAAGCGTGCATGTGTGTGTATGTGTGCAAGTGTGTGTGTGTGTGTGTGTCCGTTCGGCTCGCAGAGATAGGTATACGTACGTGGCAAGAAGGCCCTGCCTGTCTTAAGAGGCGACTAATGGATAGGAGTCGAGAGGTGGAGAGTGTGTGCGTGTGCGTGTGCGTGTGTGTGCATGTGTAAGTGTGTGTGTATGTGTGTGTTTCTGTTTGGCTTGCAGAGATAAGATTACGGCCGAGGCAAGAAGGCCCTGCCTCTTGTAATGGGCGACTAATAAGTAGGAGTCGAGAGGTGAAGAGTGTATGTGTGTGTGTGCGTGTGTGCGTGTGTGTGTGCGTTTGTGAGTATGTGTGTGTGTCCGTTCGGCTTGCAGAGATAAGAACTCGGCCAAGGCAAGAAGGCCCTGCCTGTCGTAAGAGGCGACTAATAGGTAGGAGTCGAGAGGTGAAGAATGTATGTGTGTGTGCGTGTGTGCGTGTTTGTGTGTGTGTGAGTGTATGTGTGTGTGCGTGTGTGCGTGCGTGTGTGCGTGTGTGAGTATGTGTGTGTGTTAGTTCGGCTTGCAGAAATAAGAACACGACCGAGGCAAGAAGGCCCTGCCTATCGTAAGAGGCGGCTAATAGGTAGGAGTCGAGAGGTGAAGAGTGTATGTGTGTGTGTGCGTGTGTGCGTGTGTGTGTGCGTGTGTGAGTATGTGTGTGTGTCCGTTCGGCTTGCAGAGATAAGAACAGGGCCAAGGCAAGAAGGCCCTGCCTGTCGTAAGAGGCGACTAATAGGTAGGAGTCGAGAGGTGAAGAATGTATGTGTGTGTGCGTGTGTGCGTGTTTGTGTGTGTCTGAGTGTATGTGTGTGTGCGTGTGTGCGTGTGTGAGTATGTGTGTGTGTCCGTTCGTCTTGCAGAGATAAGAACACAGCCAAGGCAAGAAGGCCCTGCCTGTCGTGAGAGTCGAGTAATAGGTATGTGTGTGAGTGTCAGTGTGTGTGTGTGTCCGGTCGGCTCGCAGAGATGAGAACACGGCCGTGGCAAGAAGGCACTGCCTGTCGTTAAGAGGCGACTAATAGGTAGGAGTCGAGAGGTGAAGGGTGTATGTGTGTGTGCGTGTGTGCGTGTGTGTGCGTGTGTGTGTGTGTATGTGTGTGTCTGTTTGGCTTGCAGAGATAAGAATACGGCCAAGGCAAGAAGGCCCTGCCTCTTGTAAAGGGCGACTAATAAGTAGGAGTCGAGAGGTGAAGAGTGTATGTGTGTATGCGTGTGTGCGTGTGTGTGCGTGTGTGTGCGTGTGTGAGTATGTGTGTGTGTTAGTTCGGCTTGCAGAGATAAAAGCACGACCGAGGCAAGAAAGCCCTGCCTATCGTAAGAGGCGATTAATAGGTAGGAGTCGAGAGGTGAAGAGTGTATGTGTGTGTGTGCGTGTGTGCGTGTGTGTGCGTGTGAGCGTGCGTGTGTGTGTGAGTGTGTGTGTGTCCGTTCGGCTTGCAGAGATAAGAATACGGCCGAGGCAAGAAGGCCCTGCCTGTCGTAAGTGGCGACTAATTGGTAGGAGTCGAGAGGTGAAGAGTGTATGTGTGTGCGTGTGTGCGTGTGTGTGCGTGTGTGCGTGCGTGTGTGTGTGAGTGTGCGTGTGTCCGTTCGGCTTGCAGAGATAAGAATACGGCCGAGGCAAGAAGGCCCTGCCTGTCGTAAGCGGCGACTAATGCGTAGGAGTCGAGAGGTGAAGAGTGTATGTGTGTAAGTGCGTGTGTTTGTGTGTGTGCGTGTGTGAGTGTGTGTGTGTCCGGTCGGCTCGCAGAGATAAGAACACGGCCGTGGCAAGAAGGCCCTGCCTGTCGTAAGAGGCGGCTAATGGGTAGGAGTCGAGAGGTGAAGAGTGTATGTGTGTGTGAGTGTGCGGGTGTGTGAGTGTGCGGGTGTGTGCGTGTGTAAGTGTGTGTGTGTGTATTTGTGTGTGTGAGTGTGTGTGTGTCCAGTCGGCTCGCAGAGATAAGAACACGGCCGTGGCAAGAAGGCCCTGCCTGTCGTGAGAGGCGACTAATGGGTAGGAGTCGAAAGGTGAAGAGTGTTTGTGTGTGTGAGTGTGCGTGTGTGCGTGTGTGTGCGTGTGTGAGTGTGTGTGTGTATTTGTGTGTGTGAGTGTGTGTGTCTAGTTGGCCTGCAGAGATAAGAACACGGCCGTGGCAAGAAGGCCATGCCTGTCGTAAGAGGCGACTAATAAGTAGGAGTCGAGTGGTGAAGAGTGTATATGTGTGTGCGTATGTGCGTGTGTGTGCGTGTGAGAGTGTGTATGTGTGTGTGTCCGTTCGGCTTTCATAGATAAGAGCACGACCGAGGCAAGAAGGCCCTGCCTATTCGTAAGAGGCGACTAATAGGTAGGAGTCGAGAGGTGATGAATGTATGTGTGTGTGCGTGTGTGCGTGTTTGTGTGCGTGTTTGTGTGTGTGTGAGTGTATGTGTGTGTGCGTGTGTGCGTGCGTGAGTGTGTGTGTGTTTGTGAGTGTGTGTGTATGTGTGTGTGTCCCTTCGGCTTGCAGAGATAAGAACACGGCTGAGGCAAGAAGGCCCTGCCTGTCGTGAGAGACGACTAATAGGTACGAGTCGAGAGGTGAAGAATGTATGTGTGTGTGCGTATGTGCGTGTTTGTGTGTGTGTGAGTGTATGTGTGTGTGCGTGTGTGCGTGCGTGTGTGCGTGTGTGAGTGTGAGTGTATTTGTGTATGTGTGTGTCCGTTCGGCTTGCAGAGATAAGAACACGGCCGTGGCAAGAAGTACCTGCCTGTCGTAAGAGGAGAATAATGGGTAGGAGTCGAGAGGTAAAGAGTGTGTGCGTGTGTGTGTGTGTGCGTGTGTGAGAGGGCGTGTGTGTGTGTGTGTCCGTTCGGCTTGCAGAGATAAGAACACGGCCGTGGCAAAGAGTCCCTGCCTGTCGTAAGAGGGGAATAATGAGTAGGAGTCGAGAGGTGAAGAGTGTATGTGTGTGGGTGCGTGTGTGCGTGTGTGTGTGCATGTGTGAGTATGTGTGTGTGTCCGTTCGGCTTGCAGAGATAAGAACACGGCCGAGGCAAGAAGGCCCTGCCTGTCGTGAGAGACGACTAATAGGTAGGAGTCGAGAGGTGAAGAATGTATGTGTGTGTGCGTATGTGCGTGTTTGTGTGTGTGTGTGAGTGTATGTGTGTGTGCGTGTGTGCGTGCGTGTGTGCGTGTGTGTGTGTGTGAGTGTGTGTGTGTATGTGTGTGTGTGTGTGTGTCCGTTCTGCTTGCAGAGATAAGAACACGGCCGTGGCGAAAAGTCCATGCCTGTCGTAAGAGGGGAATAATGGGTAGGAGTCGAGAGGTGAAGAGAGTATGTGTGTGTGTGTGCGTGTGTGCGTACGTGTGTGCGTGTATGCGTGTGTGTGTGTGAGTGTGTGTGTGTCCGTTCGGCTCGCAGAGATAAGAACACGGCCGTGGCAAGAAGTCCCTGCCTGTCGTAAGAGGCGACTAATGAAGAGGAGTCGACAGGTGAAGAGTGTATGTGTCTTTGTGTGTGTGCGTGTGTTTGTGCGTGTGTGACTATGTGTGTGTATGTGTGTGTGTGTGTGTGTGTCCGTTTGGCTTGCAGAGATAAGAACACGGCCGTGGCAAGAAGTCCCTGCCTGTCGTAAGAGGCGACTAATGGGTAGGAGTCGAGAGGTGAAGAGGGTACGTGAGTGTGTGCGTGTGTGGGTGTGTGTGTGTTTGTGCGTGTGTAAGTGTGTGTGTGTATGTTTGTGTGTGTCCATTCGGCTCGCAGAGATTAGAATACGGCAGAGGCAAGAAGGCCATGCCTGTCGTAAGAGGCGACTAATGGGTAGGAGTCGAGAGGTGAAGAGTGTATTTGTGTGTGTGCGTGTGTGCGTGCGTGTGTGTGTGAGTGTGTATGTGTCCGTTCGGCTTGCAGAGATAAGAATACGGCCGAGGCAAGAAGGCCCTGCCTGTCGTAAGTGGCGACTAATTGGTAGGAGTCGAGAGGTGAAAAGTGTTTTTGTGTGTGTGCGTGTGTGTGCGTGTGTGCGTGCTTGTGTGTGTGAGTGTGTATGTGTCCGTTCGGCTTGCAGAGATAAAAATACGGCCAAGGCAAGAAGGCCCTGCCTGTCGTAAGTGGCGACTAATTGGTAGGAGTCGAGAGGTTAAGAGTGTATGTGTGTGTGTGTGCGTGTGTGGGTGTGTGTGTGTGTTTGTGCGTGTGTAAGTGTGTGTGTGTGTGTATGTATGTGTGTGTCCATTCGGCTCGCAGAGATTAGAATACGGCCGAGGCAAGAAGGCCCTGCCTGTCGTAAGTGGCGACTAATTGGTAGGAGTCGAGAGGTGAAAAGTGTTTTTGTGTGTGTGCGTGTGTGTGCGTGTGTGCGTGCTTGTGTGTGTGAGTGTGTATGTGTCCGTTCGGCTTGCAGAGATAAGAATACGGCCAAGGCAAGAATGCCCTGCCTGTCGTAAGTGGCGACTAATTGGTAGGAGTCGAGAGGTGAAGAGTGTATGTGTGTGTGTGCGTGTGTGCGTGTGTGTGTGCGTGTGTGAGTGTGTGTGTCCGGTCGGCTCGCAGTGATAAGGACACGTCTGTGCCAAGAAGGCCCTGCCTGTCGTAAGCGGCGACTACTGCGTAGGAGTCGAGAGGTGAAGAGTGCATATGTGTAAGTGCGTGTGAGCGTGTGTGTGCGTGTGTGAGTGTGTGTGTATGTCCGGTCGGCTCTCAGAGATAAGAACACGGCCGTGGCAAGGAGGCCCTGCCTGTCGTAAGAGGCGACTAATGGGTAGGAGTCGAGAGGTGAAGAGTGTATGTGTGTGTGAGTGTGCGTGTGTGTGCGTGTGTGAATGTGTGTGTGTATTTGTGTGTGTGAGTGTGTGTGTGTCCAGTCGGCTCGCAGAGATAAGAACACGGCCGTGGCAAGAAGGCCCTGCCTGTCGTAAGAGGCGACTAATGGGTAGGAGTCGAGAGGTGAAGAGTGTATTTGTGTGTAAGTGTGCGTGTGTGTGCGTGTGTGTGTATTTGTGTGTGTGAGTGTGTGTGTCCAGTCGGCTCGCAGAGATAAGAACACGGCCGTGGCAAGAAGGCCCTGCCTGTCGTAAGAGGCGACTAATGGGTAGGAGTCGAGTGGTAAAGAGTGTATATGTGTGTGCGTATGTGCGTGTGTGTGCGTGTGAGAGTGCGTGTGTTTGTGTGTGCGTGTGTGTGTGTGTCCGTTCCGCTTGCAGAGATAAGAATACAACCGAGGCAAGAAGGCCCTGCCTCTTGTAAGGGGCGTCTAATAAGTAGGAGTCGAGAGGTGAAGAGTGTATGTGTGTATGAATGTGTGCGTGTGTGTGCGTGTGTGAGTATGTGTGTGTGTTAGTTCGGCTTGCAGAGATAAGAGCACGACCGAGGCAAGAAGGCCCTGCCTATCGTAAGAGGCGACTAATGGGTAGGAGTCGAGAGGTGAAAAGGGTACGTGAGTGTGTGCGTGTGTAGGTGTGTGTGTGTTTGTGCGTGTGTAAGTGTGTGTGTGTATGTTTGTGTGTGTCCATTCGGCTCGCAGAGATTAGAATACGGCAGAGGCAAGAAGGCCATGCCTGTCGTAAGAGGCGACTAATGGGTAGGAGTCGAGAGGTGAAGAGTGTATTTGTGTGTGTGCGTGTGTGCGTGCGTGTGTGTGTGAGTGTGTATGTGTCCGTTCGGCTTGCAGAGATAAGAATACGGCCGAGGCAAGAAGGCCCTGCCTGTCGTAAGTGGCGACTAATTGGTAGGAGTCGAGAGGTGAAAAGTGTTTTTGTGTGTGTGCGTGTGTGTGCGTGTGTGCGTGCTTGTGTGTGTGAGTGTGCATGTGTCCGTTCGGCTTGCAGAGATAAAAATACGGCCAAGGCAAGAAGGCCCTGCCTGTCGTAAGTGGCGACTAATTGGTAGGAGTCGAGAGGTGAAGAGTGTATGTGTGTGTGTGTGCGTGTGTGGGTGTGTGTGTGTGTTTGTGCGTGTGTAAGTGTGTGTGTGTGTATGTATGTGTGTGTCCATTCGGCTCGCAGAGATTAGATTACGGCCGAGGCAAGAAGGCCCTGCCTGTCGTAAGTGGCGACTAATTGGTAGGAGTCGAGAGGTGAAAAGTGTTTTTGTGTGTGTGCGTGTGTGTGCGTGTGTGCGTGCTTGTGTGTGTGAGTGTGTATGTGTCCGTTCGGCTTGCAGAGATGGAAATACGGCCAAGGGAAGAATGCCCTGCCTGTCGTAAGTGGCGACTAATTGGTAGGAGTCGAGAGGTGAAGAGTGTATTTGTGTGTGTGCGTGTGTGCGTGCGTGTGTGTGTGAGTGTGTATGTGTCCGTTCGGCTTGCACTGATAAGAATACGGCCGAGGCAAGAAGGCCCTGCCTGTCGTAAGTGGCGACTAATTGGTAGGAGTCGAGAGGTGAAAAGTGTTTTTGTGTGTGTGCGTGTGTGTGCGTGTGTGTGTGAGTGTGTATGTGTCCGTTCGGCTTGCAGTGATAAGAATACGGCCGAGGCAAGAAGGCCCTGCCTGTCGTAAGTGGCGACTAATTGGTAGGAGTCGAGAGGTGAAAAGTGTTTTTGTGTGTGTGCGTGTGTGTGCGTGTGTGCGTGCTTGTGTGTGTGAGTGTGTATGTGTCCGTTCGGCTTGCAGAGATAAGAATACGGCCGAGGCAAGAAGGCCCTGCCTGTCGTAAGTGGCGACTAATTGGTAAGAGTCGAGAGGTGAAGAGTGTATGTGTGTGTGTGTGTGCGTGTGTGGGTGTGTGTGTGTGTTTGTGCGTGTGTAAGTGTGTGTGTGTGTATGTATGTGTGTGTCCATTCGGCTCGCAGAGATTAGAATACGGCCGAGGCAAGAAGGCCATGCCTGTCGTAAGAGGCAACTAATGGGTAGGAGTCGAGAGGTGAAAAGTGTTTTTGTGTGTGTGCGTGTGTGTGCGTGTGTGCGTGCTTGTGTGTGTGAGTGTGTATGTGTCCGTTCGGCTTGCAGAGATAAGAATCCGGCCGAGGCAAGAATGCCCTGCTTGTTGTAAGTGGCGACTAATTGGTAGGAGCCGAGAGGTGAAGAGTGTATGTGTGTGTGTGCGTATGTGCGTGTGTGTGTGCGTGTGTGAGTGTGTGTGTCCAGTCGGCTCGCAGTGATAAGGACACGTCTGTGCCAAGAAGTCCCTGCCTGTCGTAAGCGGCGACTAATGCGTAGGAGTCGAGAGGTGAAGAGTGTATATGTGTAAGTGCGTTTGAGCGTGTGTGTGCGTGTGTGAGTGTGTGTGTGTGTCCGGTCGGCTCTCAGAGATAAGAACACGGCTGTGGCAAGAAGGCCCTGCCTGTCGTAAGAGGCGACTAATGGGTAGGAGTCGAGAGGTGAAGAGTGTATGTGTGTGTGAGTGTGCGTGTGTGTGCGTGTGTGAGTGTGTGTGTGTCTTTGTGTGTGTGAGTGTGTGTGTGTCCAGTCGGCTCGCAGAGATAAGAACACGGCCGTGGCAAGAAGGCCCTGCCTGTCGTAAGAGGCGTCTAATGGGTAGGAGTCGAGAGGTGAAGAGTGTATTTGTGTGTGAGTGTGCGTGTGTGCCTGTGTGTGCGTGTGTGAGTGTGTGTGTGTGTATTTGTGTGTGTGAGTGTGTGTGTCCAGTCGGCTCGCAGAGATAAGAACACGGCCGTGGCAAAAAGGCCCTGCCTGTCGTAAGGAGGCGACTAGAGGGTAGGAGTCGAGTGGTGAAGAGTGTATATGTGTGTGCGTATGTGCGTGTGTGTGCGTGTGAGAGTGTGTGTGTATATGTGTGTGTGTCCATTCGGCTTGCAGAGATAAGAGCACGACCAAGGCAAGAAGGCCCTGCCTATCGTAAGAGCCGACCAATAGGTAGGAGTCAAGAGGTGAAGAGTATACGTGTGTGTGTGTGCGTGTGTGCGTGTGTGTGTGAGTATGTGTGTGTATGTGTGTGTGTATGTGTGTGTATCCCTTCGGCTTGCAGAGATAAGCCTACGTCCGTGGCAAGAAGGCCATGCTTGCTGTAAGGAGCGACTAATGGGTAGGAGTCGAGAGGTGAAGCGTGTATGTGTGTGTATGTGTGTATGTGTGCAAGTGTGTGTGTGTGTGTGTGTCCGTTCGGTTTGCAGAGATAGGTAATCGTCCGTGGCAAGAAGGCCCTGCCTGTCTTAAGAGGCGACTAATGAATAGGAGTCGAGAGGTGAAGAGTGTGTGCGTGTGCGTGTGCGTGCGTGTGCGTGTGTAAGTGTTTGTGTATGTGTGTGTGTCTGTTTGGCTTGCAGAGATAAGAATACGGCCAAGGCAAGAAGGCCCTGCCTCTTGTAATGGGCGACTAATAAGTAGGAGTCGAGAGGTGGAGAGTGTAAGTGTGTGTGTGCGTGTGTGCGTGTGTGCGTGTGTGTGCGTGTGTGAGTATGTGTGTGTGTTAGTTCGGCTTGCAGAAATAAGAACACGACCGAGGCAAGCAGGCCCTGCCTATCGTAAGAGGCGACTAATAGGTAGGAGTCGAGAGATGAAGAGTGTATGTGTGTGTGTGCGTGTGTGCGTGTGTGTGTGCGTGTGTGAGTATGTGTGTGTGTCTGTTTGGCTTGCAGAGATAAGAATACGGCCGAGGCAAGAAGGCATTTCCTCTTGTAAGGGGCGACTAATAGGTAGGATTAGAGAGGTGAAGAATGTATGTGTGTGTGCGTGTGTGCGTGTTTGTGTGTGTGTGAGTGTATGTGTGTGTGCGTGTATGCGTGCGTGTGTGCGTGTGTGTGTGTGTGAGTGTGTGTGTGTATGTGTGTGTGTGTGTGTCCCTTCGCTCGCAGAGATAAGAAAAAAGCGGTGGCAAGAAGGCCATGCCTGTCGTAAGAGGCGACTAATGGATAGGAGTCGAGAGGTGGAGAGTGTGTGCGTGTGCGTGTGCGTGTGTGTGTGTGTGTGCGTGTGTGTGTGTGTCCGTTTGGCTTGCAGAGATAAGAACACGGCCGTGGCAAGATGTCCCTGCCTGTCGTAAGAGGAGAATAATGGGTAGGAGTCGAGAGGTGAAGAGTGTATGTGTGTGTGTGTGTGCGTGTGTGCGTGCGTGTGTTAGTGTGTGTGTGTATGTGTGTGTGTCAGTGTGTGTGTGTGTCCTGTCGGCTCGCAGAGATGAGAACACGGCCGTGGCAAGAAGGCACTGCCTGTCGTTAAGAGGCGACTAACGGGTAGTAGTCGAGAGGTGAAGAGTGTATGTGTGTGTGTGTGTGCGTGTGTGTGTGTGCGTGTGTGTGTGTGTGTGTATGTGTGTGTGTCTGTTTGGCTTGCAAAGATAAGAATACGGCCGAGGCAAGAAGGCCTTGCCTCTTGTAAGGGGCGACTAATAAGTAGGAGTCGAGAGGTGAAGAGTGTATGTGTGTATGCGTGTGTGCGTGTGTGTGCGTGTGTGAGTATGTGTGTGTGTTAGTTCGGCTTGCAGAGATAAGAGCACGACCGAGGCAAGAAAGCCCTGCCTATCGTAAGAGGCGACTAATAGGTAGGAGTCGAGAGGTGAAGAGTGTATGTGTGTGTGTGCGTGTGTGCGTGTGTGTGCGTGTGAGCGTGCGTGTGTGTGTGAGTGTGTGTGTGTCCGTTCGGCTTGCAGGGATAAGAATACGGCCGAGGCAAGAAGGCACTGCCTGTCGTAAGTGGCGACTAATTGGTAGGAGTCGAGAGGTGAAGAGTGTATGTGTGTGTGTGCGTGTTTGCGTGTGTGTGCGTGTGTGCGTGCGTGTGTGTGTGAGTGTGTGTGTGTCCGTTCGGCTTGCAGAGATAAGAATACGGCCGAAACAAGAAGGCCCTGCCTGTCGTAAGTGGCGACTAATGGGTAGGAGTCGAGAGGTGAAGAGTGTATGTGTGTGTGTGTGCGTGTGTGCGTGTATGTGTGCGTGTGTGAGTGTGTGTGTCCGGTCGGCTCGCAGTGATAAGGACACGTCCGTGCCAAGAAGGCCCTGCCTGTCGTAAGCGGCAACTAATTGGTAGGAGTCGAAAGGTGAAAAGTGTTTTTGTGTGTGTGCGTGTGTGTGCGTGTGTGCGTGCTTGTGTGTGTGAGTGTGTATGTGTCCGTTCGGCTTGCAGAGATAAGAATACGGCCGAGGCAAGAAGGCCCTGCCTGTCGTAAGTGGCGACTTATTGGTAGGAGTCGAGAGGTGAAGAGTGTATGTGTGTGTGTGTGCGTGTGTGGGTGTGTGTGTGTTTGTGCGTGTGTAAGTGTGTGTGTGTATGTATGTGTGTGTCCATTCGGCTCGCAGAGATTAGAATACGGCCGAGGCAAGAAGGCCATGCCTGTCGTAAGAGGCAACTAATGGGTAGGAGTCGAGAGGTGAAAAGTGTTTTTGTGTGTGTGCATGTGTGTGTGAGTGTGTATGTGTCCGTTCGGCTTGCAGAGATAAGAATACGGCCGAGGCAAGAATGCCCTGCCTGTCGTAAGTGGCGACTAATTGGTAGGAGTCGAGAGGTGAAGAGTGTATATGTGTGTGTGCGTGTGTGCGTGGGTGTGCGCGTGTGTGAGTGTGTGTGTCCGGTCGGCTCGCAGTGATAAGGACACGTCCGTGCCAAGAAGGCCCTGCCTGTCGTAAGCGGCGACTAATGCGTAGGAGTCGAGAGGTGAAGAGTGTATGTGTGTAAGTGCGTGTGAGCGTGTGTGTGCGTGTGTGAGTGTGTGTGTGTGTCCATTCGGCTCTCAGATATAAGAACACGGCCGTGGCAAGAAGGCCCTGCCTGTCGTAATAGGCGACTAATGGGTAGGGGTCGAGAGGTGAAGAGTGTATGTGTGTGTGAGTGTGCGTGTGTGTGCGTGTGTGAGTGTGTGTGTATTTGTGTGTGAGTGTGTGTGTGTTCAGTCGGCTCGCAGAGATAAGAACACGGCCGTGGCAAGAAGGCCCTGCCTGTCGTAAGAGGCGACTAATGGGTAGGAGTCGAGAGGTGAAGAGTGTATTTGTGTGTGAGTGTGCGTGTGTGCGTGTGTGTGCGTGTGTGAGTGTGTGTGTGTGTATTTATGTGTGTGAGTGTGTGTGTCCAGTCGGCTCGCAGAGATAAGAACACGGCCGTGGCAAGAAGGCCCTGCCTATCGTAAGAGCCGACTAATAGGTAGGAGTCAAGAGGTGAAGAGTGTATGTGTGTGTGTGCGTGTGTGCGTGTGTGTGAGTATGTGTGTGTATGTGTGTGTGTATGTGTGTGTGTATCCCTTCGGCTCGCAGAGATAAGCATACGTCCGTGGCAAGAAGGCCATGCTTGCTGTAAGGAGCGACTAATGGGTAGGAGTCGAGAGGTGAAGCGTGTATGTGTGTGTGTGTGTGTATGTGTGCAAGTGTGTGTGTATGTGTGTCCGTTCGGTTTGCAGAGATAGGTGTACGTCCGTGGCAAGAAGGCCCTGCCTGTCTTAAGAGGCGACTAATGGATAGGAGTCGAGAGGTAGAGAGTGTGTGCGTGTGCGTGTGCGTGTGCGTGTGCGTGTGCGTGTGCGTGTGCGTGTGTGTGTGTGTGTGTGTGAGTGTATGTGTGTGTGCGTGTATGCGTGCGTGTGTGCGTGTGTGTGTGTGAGTGTGTGTGTGTATGTGTGTGTGTGTGTGTCCCTTCGCTCGCAGAGATAAGAAAAAAGCGGTGGCAAGAAGGCCATGCCTGTCGTAAGAGGCGACTAATGGATAGGAGTCGAGAGGTGGAGAGTGTGTGCGTGTGCGTGTGCGTGTGCGTGTGCGTGTGCGTGTGTGTGTGTGTGCGTGTGTGTGTGTGTGTCCGTTTGGCTTGCAGAGATAAGAACACGGCTGTTGCAAGAAGTCCCTGCCTATCGTAAGAGGAGAATAATGGGTAGGAGTCGAGAGGTGAAGAGTGTATGTGTGTGTGTGCGTGTGTGCGTGCGTGTGTGAGTGTGTGTGTGTATGTGTGTGTGTCAGTGTGTGTGTGTGTCCGGTCGGCTCGCAGAGATGAGAACACGGCCGTGGCAAGAAGGCACTGCCTGTCGTTAAGAGGCGACTAATGGGTAGGAGTCGAGAGGTGAAGAGTGTATGTGTGAGTGTGCGTGTGTGTGTGTGTGCGTGTGAGCGTGCGTGTGTGTGTGAGTGTGTGTGTGTCCGTTCGGCTTGCAGAGATAAGAATACGGCCGAGGCAAGAAGGCACTGCCTGTCGTAAGTGGCGACTAATTGGTAGGAGTCGAGAGGTGAAGAGTGTATGTGTGTGTGTGCGTGTGTGCGTGTGTGTGCGTGTGTGTGTGTATGTGTGTGTGTCTGTTTGGCTTGCAGAGATAAGAATACGGCCGAGGCAAGAAGGCCTTGCCTCTTGTAAGGGGCGACTAATAAGTAGGAGTCGAGAGGTGAAGAGTGTATGTGTGTATGCGTGTGTGCGTGTGTGTGCGTGTGTGAGTATGTGTGTGTGTTAGTTTGGCTTGCAGAGATAAGAGCACGACCGAGGCAAGAAAGCCCTGCCTATCATAAGAGGCGACTAATAGGTAGGAGTCGAGAGGTGAAGAGTGTATGTGTGTGTGTGCGTGTGTGTGTGTGTGTGTGTGCGTGTGAGCGTGCGTGTGTGTGTGAGTGTGTGTGTGTCCGTTCGGCTTGCAGAGATAAGAATACGGCCGTGGCAAGAAGGCCCTGACTGTCGTAAGAGGCGACTAATGGGTAGGAGTCGAGAGGTGAAGAGTGTATGTGTGTGTGTGTGTGTGTGTTTGTGTGCGTGTGTGCGTGTGTGTGTGCGTGTGTGAGTGTGTGTGCGTGTGCGTGTGTGTGTGTGTGTGAGTGTATGTGTGTGTGCGTGTATGCGTGCGTGTGTGCGTGTGTGTGTGTGAGTGTGTGTGTGTATGTGTGTGTGTGTGTGTGTCCCTTCGCTCGCAGAGATAAGAAAAAAGCGGTGGCAAGAAGGCCATGCCTGTCGTAAGAGGCGACTAATGGGTAGGAGTCGAGAGGTGAAGAGTGTATGTGTGTGTGTGTGTGTGCGTTTGTGTGCGTGTGTGCGTGTGCGTGTGCGTGTGCGTGTGCGTGTGCGTGTGCGTGTGTGTGTGTGTGAGTGTATGTGTGTGTGCGTGTATGCGTGCGTGTGTGCGTGTGTGTGTGTGAGTGTGTGTGTGTATGTGTGTGTGTGTGTGTCCCTTCGCTCGCAGAGATAAGAAAAAAGCGGTGGCAAGAAGGCCATGCCTGTCGTAAGAGGCGACTAATGGATTGGAGTCGAGAGGTGGAGAGTGTGTGCGTGTGCGTGTGCGTGTGCGTGTGCGTGTGCGTGTGTGTGTGTGTGCGTGTGTGTGTGTGTCCGTTTGGCTTGCAGAGATAAGAACACGGCTGTTGCAAGAAGTCCCTGCCTATCGTAAGAGGAGAATAATGGGTAGGAGTCGAGAGGTTAAGAGTGTATGTGTGTGTGTGCGTGTGTGCGTGCGTGTGTGAGTGTGTGTGTGTATGTGTGTGTGTCAGTGTGTGTGTGTGTCCGGTCGGCTCGCAGAGATGAGAACACGGCCGTGGCAAGAAGGCACTGCCTGTCGTTAAGAGGCGACTAATGGGTAGGAGTCGAGAGGTGAAGAGTGTATGTGTGTGTGTGCGTGTGTGTGTGTGCGTGTGAGCGTGCGTGTGTGTGTGAGTGTGTGTGTGTCCGTTCGGCTTGCAGAGATAAGAATACGGCCGAGGCAAGAAGGCACTGCCTGTCGTAATTGGCGACTAATTGGTAGGAGTCGAGAGGTGAAGAGTGTATGTGTGTGTGTGCGTGTGTGCGTGTGTGTGCGTGTGTGTGTGTATGTGTGTGTGTCTGTTTGGCTTGCAGAGATAAGAATACGGCCGAGGCAAGAAGGCCTTGCCTCTTGTAAGGGGCGACTAATAAGTAGGAGTCGAGAGGTGAAGAGTGTATGTGTGTATGCGTGTGTGCGTGTGTGTGCGTGTGTGAGTATGTGTGTGTGTTAGTTTGGCTTGCAGAGATAAGAGCACGACCGAGGCAAGAAAGCCCTGCCTATCATAAGAGGCGACTAATAGGTAGGAGTCGAGAGGTGAAGAGTGTATGTGTGTGTGTGCGTGTGTGTGTGTGTGTGTGTGAGCGTGTGAGCGTGCGTGTGTGTGTGAGTGTGTGTGTGTCCGTTCGGCTTGCAGAGATAAGAATACGGCCGTGGCAAGAAGGCCCTGACTGTCGTAAGAGGCGACTAATGGGTAGGAGTCGAGAGGTGAAGAGTGTATGTGTGTGTGTGTGTGTGTGTGTTTGTGTGCGTGTGTGCGTGTGTGTGTGCGTGTGTGAGTGTGTGTGCGTGTGCGTGTGTGTGTGTGTGTGAGTGTATGTGTGTGTGCGTGTATGCGTGCGTGTGTGCGTGTGTGTGTGTGAGTGTGTGTGTGTATGTGTGTGTGTGTGTCCCTTCGCTCGCAGAGATAAGAAAAAAGCGGTGGCAAGAAGGCCATGCCTGTCGTAAGAGGCGACTAATGGGTAGGAGTCGAGAGGTGAAGAGTGTATGTGTGTGTGTGTGTGCGTTTGTGTGCGTGTGTGCGTGTGCGTGTGCGTGTGCGTGTGCGTGTGCGTGTGTGTGTGTGTGTGAGTGTATGTGTGTGTGCGTGTATGCGTGCGTGTGTGCGTGTGTGTGTGTGAGTGTGTGTGTGTATGTGTGTGTGTGTGTGTCCCTTCGCTCGCAGAGATAAGAAAAAAGCGGTGGCAAGAAGGCCATGCCTGTCGTAAGAGGCGACTAATGGATTGGAGTCGAGAGGTGGAGAGTGTGTGCGTGTGCGTGTGCGTGTGCGTGTGCGTGTGCGTGTGTGTGTGTGCGTGTGTGTGTGTGTCCGTTTGGCTTGCAGAGATAAGAACACGGCTGTTGCAAGAAGTCCCTGCCTATCGTAAGAGGAGAATAATGGGTAGGAGTCGAGAGGTGAAGAGTGTATGTGTGTGTGTGCGTGTGTGCGTGCTTGTGTGAGTGTGTGTGTGTATGTGTGTGTGTCAGTGTGTGTGTGTGTCCGGTCGGCTCGCAGAGATGAGAACACGGCCGTGGCAAGAAGGCACTGCCTGTCGTTAAGAGGCGACTAATGGGTAGGAGTCGAGAGGTGAAGAGTGTATGTGTGTGTGTGCGTGTGTGTGTGTGCGTGTGAGCGTGCGTGTGTGTGTGAGTATGTGTGTGTATGTGTGTGTGTATGTGTGTATCCCTTCGGCTCGCAGAGATAAGCATACGTCCGTGGCAAGAAGGCCATGCTTGCTGTAAGGAGCGACTAATGGGTAGGAGTCGAGAGGTGAAGCGTGTATGTGTGTGTATGTGTGTATGTGTGCAAGTGTGTGTGTGTGTGTCCGTTCGGTTTGCAGAGATAGGTAATCGTCCGTGGCAAGAAGGCCCTGCCTGTTTTAAGAGGCGACTAATGAATAGGAGTCGAGAGGTGAAGAGTGTGTGCGTGTGCGTGTGCGTGCGTGTGCGTGTGTAAGTGTTTGTGTATGTGTGTGTGTGTCTGTTTGGCTTGCAGAGATAAGAATACGGCCAAGGCAAGAAGGCCCTGCCTCTTGTAATGGGCGACTAATAAGTAGGAGTCGAGAGGTGGAGAGTGTAAGTGTGTGTGTGCGTGTGTGAGTATGTGTGTGTGTTAGTTCGGCTTGCAGAAATAAGAACACGACCGAGGCAAGCAGGCCCTGCCTATCGTAAGAGGCGACTAATAGGTAGGAGTCGAGAGGTGAAGAGTGTATGTGTGTGTGTGCGTGTGTGCGTGTGTGTGTGTGCGTGTGTGAGTATGTGTGTGTGTCTGTTTGGCTTGCAGAGATAAGAATACGGCCGAGGCAAGAAGGCCTTTCCTCTTGTAAGGGGCGACTAATAGGTAGGATTAGAGAGGTGAAGAATGTATGTGTGTGTGCGTGTGTGCGTGTTTGTGTGTGTGTGAGTGTATGTGTGTGTGCGTGTATGCGTGCGTGTGTGCTTGTGTGTGTGTGTGAGTGTGTGTGTGTGTGTATGTGTGTGTGTGTGTGTCCCTTCGCTCGCAGAGATAAGAAAAAAGCGGTGGCAAGAAGGCCATGCCTGTCGTAAGAGGCGACTAATGGATAGGAGTCGAGAGGTGGAGAGTGTGTGCTTGTGCGTGTGCGTGTGCGTGTGCGTGTGTGTGTGTGCGTGTGTGTGTGTGTCCGTTTGGCTTGCAGAGATAAGAACACGGTTGTGGCAAGATGTCCCTGCCTGTCGTAAGAGGAGAATAATGGGTAGGAGTCGAGAGGTGAAGAGTGTATGTGTGTGTGTGTGCGTGTGTGCGTGCGTGTGTTAGTGTGTGTGTGTATGTGTGTGTGTCAGTGTGTGTGTGTGTCCGGTCGGCTCGCAGAGATGAGAACACGGCCGTGGCAAGAAGGCACTGCCTGTCGTTAAGAGGCGACTAACGGGTAGTAGTCGAGAGGTGAAGAGTGTATGTGTGTGTGTGTGTGCGTGTGTGCGTGTGTGTGCGTGTGTGTGTGTATGTGTGTGTGTCTGTTTGGCTTGCAGAGATAAGAATACGGCCGAGGCAAGAAGGCCTTGCCTCTTGTAAGGGGCGACTAATAAGTAGGAGTCGAGAGGTGAAGAGTGTATGTGTGTATGCGTGTGTGCGTGTGTGTGCGTGTGTGAGTATGTGTGTGTGTTAGTTCGGCTTGCAGAGATAAGAGCACGACCGAGGCAAGAAATCCCTGCCTATCGTAAGAGGCGACTAATAGGTAGGAGTCGAGAGGTGAAGAGTGTATGTGTGTGTGTGCGTGTGTGCGTGTGTGTGCGTGTGAGCGTGCGTGTGTGTGTGAGTGTGTGTGTGTCCGTTCGGCTTGCAGGGATAAGAATACGGCCGAGGCAAGAAGGCACTGCCTGTCGTAAGTGGCGACTAATTGGTAGGAGTCGAGAGGTGAAGAGTGTATGTGTGTGTGCGTGTTTGCGTGTGTGTGCGTGTGTGCGTGCGTGTGTGTGTGAGTGTGTGTTTGTCCGTTCGGCTTGCAGAGATAAGAATACGGCCGAAACAAGAAGGCCCTGCCTGTCGTAAGTGGCGACTAATGGGTAGGAGTCGAGAGGTGAAGAGTGTATGTGTGTGTGTGTGTGTGCGTGTGTGCGTGTATGTGTGCGTGTGTGAGTGTGTGTGTCCGGTCGGCTCGCAGTGATAAGGACACGTCCGTGCCAAGAAGGCCCTGCCTGTCATAAGCGGCAACTAATTGGTAGGAGTCGAAAGGTGAAAAGTGTTTTTGTGTGTGTGCGTGTGTGTGCGTGTGTGCGTGCTTGTGTGTGTGAGTGTGTATGTGTCCGTTCGGCTTGCAGAGATAAGAATACGGCCGAGGCAAGAAGGCCCTGCCTGTCGTAAGTGGCGACTTATTGGCAGGAGTCGAGAGGTGAAGAGTGTATGTGTGTGTGTGTGCGTGTGTGGGTGTGTGTGTGTTTGTGCGTGTGTAAGTGTGTGTGTGTATGTATGTGTGTGTCCATTCGGCTCGCAGAGATTAGAATACGGCCGAGGCAAGAAGGCCATGCCTGTCGTAAGAGGCAACTAATGGGTAGGAGTCGAGAGGTGAAAAGTGTTTTTGTGTGCGTGCTTGTGTGTGTGAGTGTGTATGTGTCCGTTCGGCTTGCAGAGATAAGAATCCGGCCGAGGCAAGAATGCCCTGCTTGTTGTAAGTGGCGACTAATTGGTAGGAGTCGAGAGGTGAAGAGTGTATGTGTGTGTGTGCGTATGTGCGTGTGTGAGTGTGTGTGTGTATTTGTGTGTGTGAGTGTGTGTGTGTCCAGTCGGCTCGCAGAGATAAGAACACGGCCGTGGCAAGAAGGCCCTGCCTGTCGTAAGAGGCGTCTAATGGGTAGGAGTCGAGAGGTGAAGAGTGTATTTGTGTGTGAGTGTGCGTGTGTGCCTGTGTGTGCGTGTGTGAGTGTGTGTGTGTATTTGTGTGTGTGAGTGTGTGTGTCCAGTCGGCTCGCAGAGATAAGAACACGGCCGTGGCAAAAAGGCCCTGCCTGTCGTAAGGAGGCGACTAGAGGGTAGGAGTCGAGTGGTGAAGAGTGTATATGTGTGTGCGTATGTGCGCGTGTGTGCGTGTGAGAGTGTGTGTGTATATGTGTGTGTGTCCTTTCGGCTTGCAGAGATAAGAGCACGACCAAGGCAAGAAGGCCCTGCCTATCGTAAGAGCCGACCAATAGGTAGGAGTCAAGAGGTGAAGAGTATACGTGTGTGTGTGTGCGTGTGTGCGTGTGTGTGTGAGTATGTGTGTGTATGTGTGTGTGTATGTGTGTGTATCCCTTCGGCTCGCAGAGATAAGCATACGTCCTTGGCAAGAAGGCCATGCTTGCTGTAAGGAGCGACTAATGGGTAGGAGTCGAGAGGTGAAGCGTGTATGTGTGTGTATGTGTGTATGTGTGCAAGTGTGTGTGTGTGTGTCCGTTCGGTTTGCAGAGATAGGTAATCGTCCGTGGCAAGAAGGCCCTGCCTGTTTTAAGAGGCGACTAATGAATAGGAGTCGAGAGGTGAAGAGTGTGTGCGTGTGCGTGTGCGTGCGTGTGCGTGTGTAAGTGTTTGTGTATGTGTGTGTGTCTGTTTGGCTTGCAGAGATAAGAATACGGCCAAGGCAAGAAGGCCCTGCCTCTTGTAATGGGCGACTAATAAGTAGGAGTCGAGAGGTGGAGAGTGTAAGTGTGTGTGTGCGTGTGTGCGTGTGTGTGCGTGTGTGAGTATGTGTGTGTGTTAGTTCGGCTTGCAGAAATAAGAACACGACCGAGGCAAGCAGACCCTGCCTATCGTAAGAGGCGACTAATAGGTAGGAGTCGAGAGGTGAAGAGTGTATGTGTGTGTGCGTGTGTGCGTGTGTGTGTGCGTGTGTGAGTATGTGTGTGTGTCTGTTTGGCTTGCAGAGATAAGAATACGGCCGAGGCAAGAAGGCCTTTCCTCTTGTAAGGGGCGACTAATAGGTAGGATTAGAGAGGTGAAGAATGTATGTGTGTGTGCGTGTGTGCGTGTTTGTGTGTGTGTGAGTGTATGTGTGTGTGCGTGTATGCGTGCGTGTGTGCGTGTGTGTGTGTGTGAGTGTGTGTGTGTGTATGTGTGTGTGTGTGTGTCCCTTCGCTCGCAGAGATAAGAAAAAAGCAGTGGCAAGAAGGCCATGCCTGTCGTAAGAGGCGACTAATGGATAGGAGTCGAGAGGTGGAGAGTGTGTGCTTGTGCGTGTGCGTGTGCGTGTGCGTGTGTGTGTGTGTGTGTGCGTGTGTGTGTGTGTGTCCGTTTGGCTTGCAGAGATAAGAACACGGTTGTGGCAAGATGTCCCTGCCTGTCGTAAGAGGAGAATAATGGGTAGGAGTCGAGAGGTGAAGAGTGTATGTGTGTGTGTGTGTGTGCGTGTGTGCGTGCGTGTGTTAGTGTGTGTGTGTATGTGTGTGTGTCAGTGTGTGTGTGTGTCCGGTCGGCTCGCAGAGATGAGAACACGGCCGTGGCAAGAAGGCACTGCCTGTCGTTAAGAGGCGACTAACGGGTAGTAGTCGAGAGGTGAAGAGTGTATGTGGGTGTGTGTGCGTGTGTGCGTGTGTGTGCGTGTGTGTGTGTATGTGTGTGTGTCTGTTTGGCTTGCAGAGATAAGAATACGGCCGAGGCAAGAAGGCCTTGCCTCTTGTAAGGGGCGACTAATAAGTAGGAGTCGAGAGGTGAAGAGTGTATGTGTGTATGCGTGTGTGCGTGTGTGTGCGTGTGTGAGTATGTGTGTGTGTTAGTTCGGCTTGCAGAGATAAGAGCACGACCGAGGCAAGAAAGCCCTGCCTATCGTAAGAGGCGACTAATAGGTAGGAGTCGAGAGGTGAAGAGTGTATGTGTGTGTGTGCGTGTGTGCGTGTGTGTGCGTGTGAGCGTGCGTGTGTGTGTGAGTGTGTGTGTGTCCGTTCGGCTTGCAGGGATAAGAATACGGCCGAGGCAAGAAGGCACTGCCTGTCGTAAGTGGCGACTAATTGGTAGGAGTCGAGAGGTGAAGAGTGTATGTGTGTGTGTGCGTGTTTGCGTGTGTGTGCGTGTGTGCGTGCGTGTGTGTGTGAGTGTGTGTTTGTCCGTTCGGCTTGCAGAGATAAGAATACGGCCGAAACAAGAAGGCCCTGCCTGTCGTAAGTGGCGACTAATGGGTAGGAGTCGAGAGGTGAAGAGTGTATGTGTGTGTGTGCGTGTGTGCGTGTGTGCGTGTATGTGTGCGTGTGTGAGTGTGTGTGTCCGGTCGGCTCGCAGTGATAAGGACACGTCCGTGCCAAGAAGGCCCTGCCTGTCATAAGCGGCAACTAATTGGTAGGAGTCGAAAGGTGAAAAGTGTTTTTGTGTGTGTGCGTGTGTGTGCGTGTGTGCGTGCTTGTGTGTGTGAGTGTGTATGTGTCCGTTCGGCTTGCAGAGATAAGAATACGGCCGAGGCAAGAAGGCCCTGCCTGTCGTAAGTGGCGACTTATTGGCAGGAGTCGAGAGGTGAAGAGTGTATGTGTGTGTGTGTGTGTGCGTGTGTGGGTGTGTGTGTGTTTGTGCGTGTGTAAGTGTGTGTGTGTATGTATGTGTGTGTCCATTCGGCTCGCAGAGATTAGAATACGGCCGAGGCAAGAAGGCCATGCCTGTCGTAAGAGGCAACTAATGGGTAGGAGTCGAGAGGTGAAAAGTGTTTTTGTGTGTGTGCATCTGTGTGTGAGTGTGTATGTGTCCGTTCGGCTTGCAGAGATAAGAATACGGCCGAGGCAAGAATGCCCTGCCTGTCGTAAGTGGCGACTAATTGGTAGGAGTCGAGAGGTGAAGAGTGTATGTGTGTGTGTGCGTGTGTGCGTGGGTGTGTGCGTGTGTGAGTGTGTGTGTCCGGTCGGCTCGCAGTGATAAGGACACGTCCGTGCCAAGAAGGCCCTGCCTGTCGTAAGCGGCGACTAATGCGTAGGAGTCGAGAGGTGAAGAGTGTATGTGTGTAAGTGCGTGTGAGCGTGTGTGTGCGTGTGTGAGTGTGTGTGTGTGTCCGGTCGGCTCTCAGATATAAGAACACGGCCGTGGCAAGAAGGCCCTGCCTGTCGTAATAGGCGACTAATGGGTAGGGGTCGAGAGGTGAAGAGTGTATGTGTGTGTGAGTGTGCGTGTGTGTGCGTGTGTGAGTGTGTGTGTGTATTTGTGTGTGAGTGTGTGTGTGTCCAGTCGGCTCGCAGAGATAAGAACACGGCCGTGGCAAGAAGGCCCTGCCTGTCGTTAGAGGCGACTAATGGGTAGGAGTCGAGAGGTGAAGAGTGTATTTGTGTGTGAGTGTGCGTGTGTGCGTGTGTGTGCGTGTGTGAGTGTGTGTGTGTGTATTTATGTGTGTGAGTGTGTGTGTCCAGTCGGCTCGCAGAGATAAGAACACGGCCGTGGCAAGAAGGCTCTGCCTATCGTAAGAGCCGACTAATAGGTAGGAGTCAAGAGGTGAAGAGTGTATGTGTGTGTGTGCGTGTGTGCGTGTGTGTGAGTATGTGTGTGTATGTGTGTGTGTGTATGTGTGTGTGTATCCCTTCGGCTCGCAGAGATAAGCATACGTCCGTGGCAAGAAGGCCATGCTTGCTGTAAGGAGCGACTAATGGGTAGGAGTCGAGAGGTGAAGCGTGTATGTGTGTGTGTGTATATGTGTGCAAGTGTGTGTGTATGTGTGTCCGTTCGGTTTGCAGAGATAGGTGTACGTCCGTGGCAAGAAGGCCCTGCCTGTCTTAAGAGGCGACTAATGGATAGGAGTCGAGAGGTGGAGAGTGTGTGCGTGTGCGTGTGCGTTTGCGTGTGTGCGTTTGTGCCTGTGTGCGTGTGTTTCTGTGTGCGTGTGTGTGTGTGTCCGTTCGGCTTGCAGAGATAAGAACACGGCCGTGGCAAGAAGTCCCTGCCTGTCGTAAGAGGCGACTAATGAATAGGAGTCGAGAGGTGAAGAGTGTATGTGTCTTTGTGTGTGTGCGTGTGTTTGTGCGTGTGCGTGTGCGTGTGCGTGTGCGTGTGCGTGTGCGTGTGTGTGTGTGTGTGAGTGTATGTGTGTGTGCGTGTATGCGTGCGTGTGTGTGTGTGTGAGTGTGTGTGTGTATGTGTGTGTGTGTGTGTCCCTTCGCTCGCAGAGATAAGAAAAAAGCGGTGGCAAGAAGGCCATGCCTGTCGTAAGAGGCGACTAATGGATAGGAGTCGAGAGGTGGAGAGTGTGTGCGTGTGCGTGTGCGTGTGCGTGTGCGTGTGCGTGTGCGTGTGCGTGTGTGTGTGTGTGAGTGTATGTGTGTGTGCGTGTATGCGTGCGTGTGTGCGTGTGTGTGTGTGAGTGTGTGTGTGTATGTGTGTGTGTGTGTGTCCATTCGCTCGCAGAGATAAGAAAAAAGCGGTGGCAAGAAGGCCATGCCTGTCGTAAGAGGCGACTAATGGATAGGAGTCGAGAGGTGGAGAGTGTGTGCGTGTGCGTGTGCGTGTGCGTGTGCGTGTGCGTGTGTGTGTGTGTGCGTGTGTGTGTGTGTCCGTTTGGCTTGCAGAGATAAGAACACGGCTGTTGCAAGAAGTCCCTGCCTATCGTAAGAGGAGAATAATGGGTAGGAGTCGAGAGGTGAAGAGTGTATGTGTGTGTGTGCGTGTGTGCGTGCCTGTGTGAGTGTGTGTGTGTATGTGTGTGTGTCAGTGTGTGTGTGTGTCCGGTCGGCTCGCAGAGATGAGAACACGGCCGTGGCAAGAAGGCACTGCTTGTCGTTAAGAGGCGACTAATGGGTAGGAGTCGAGAGGTGAAGAGTGTATGTGTGTGTGTGCGTGTGTGTGTGTGCGTGTGAGCGTGCGTGTGTGTGTGAGTGTGTGTGTGTCCGTTCGGCTTGCAGAGATAAGAATACGGCCTAGGCAAGAAGGCACTGCCTGTCGTAAGTGGCGACTAATTGGTAGGAGTCGAGAGGTGAAGAGTGTATGTGTGTGTGTGCGTGTGTGCGTGTGTGTGCGTGTGTGTGTGTGTATGTGTGTGTGTCTGTTTGGCTTGCAGAGATAAGAATACGGCCGAGGCAAGAAGGCCTTGCCTCTTGTAAGAGGCGACTAATAAGTAGGAGTCGAGAGGTGAAGAGTGTATGTGTGTATGCGTGTGTGCGTGTGTGTGCGTGTGTGAGTATGTGTGTGTGTTAGTTCGGCTTGCAGAGATAAGAGCACGACCGAGGCAAGAAAGCCCTGCCTATCATAAGAGGCGACTAATAGGTAGGAGTCGAGAGGTGAAGAGTGTATGTGTGTGTGTGTGCGTGTGTGTGTGTGTGTGTGCGTGTGAGCGTGCGTGTGTGTGTGAGTGTGTGTGTGTCCGTTCGGCTTGCAGAGATAAGAATACGGCCGAGGCAAGAAGGCACTGCCTGTCGTAAGTGGCGACTAATTGGTAGGAGTCGAGAGGTGAAGAGTGTATGTGTGTGTGTGCGTGTGTGCGTTTGTGTGCGTGTGTGCGTGCGTGTGTGTGTGAGTGTGTGTGGGTCCGTTCGGCTTGCAGAGATAAGAATACGGCCGAGGCAAGAAGGCCCTGCCTATCGTAAGTGGCGACTAATTGGTAGGAGTCGAGAAGTGAAGAATGTATGTGTGTGTGTGTGCGTGTGTGCGTGTATGTGTGCGTGTGTGAGTGTGTGTGTCCGGTCGGCTCGCAGTGATAAGGACACGTCCGTGCCAAGAAGGCCCTGCCTGTCGTAAGCGGCGACTAATGCGTAGGAGTCGAGTGGTGAAGAGTGTATGTGTGTAAGTGCGTGTGTTTGTGTGTGTGCGTGTGTGAGTGTGTGTGTGTCCGGTCGGCTCGCAGAGATAAGAACACGTCCGTGCCAAGAAGGCCCTGCCTGTCGTAAGAGGCGACTAATGGGTAGGAGTCGAGAGGTAAAGAGTGTATTTGTGTGTGTGTGTGTGTGTGCGTGTGTGTGCGTGTGTGCGTGCGTGTGTGTGTGAGTGTGTATGTGTCCGTTCGGCTTGCAGAGATAAGAAAAAGGCCGAGGCAAGAAGGCCCTGCCTGTCGTAAGTGGCGACTAATTGGTAGGAGTCGAGAGGTGAAGAGTGTATGTGTGTGTGTGCGTGTGTGCATGTGTGTGCGTGTGTGCGTGCGTGTGTGTGTGAGTGTGTGTGTGTCCGTTCGGCTTGCAGAGATAAGAATACGGCTGAGGCAAGAAGGCCCTGCCTGTCGTAAGTGGCGACTAATTGGTAGGAGTCGAGAGGTGAAGAGTGTATGTGTGTGTGTGTGCGTGTGTGCGTGTGTGTGCGTGTGTGCGTGCGTGTGTGTGTGAGTGTGTGTGTGTCCGTTCGGCTTGCAGAGATAAGAATACGGCCGAGGCAAAAAGGCCGTGCCTGTCGTAAGCGGCGACTAATGCGTAGGAGTCGAGAGGTGAAGAGTGTATGTGTGTAAGTGCGTGTGTTTGTGTGTGTGCGTGTGTGAGTGTGTATGTGTGTCCGGTCTTCTCGCAGAGATAAGAACACGGCCGTGGCAAGAAGGCCCTGCCTGTCGTAAGAGGCGGCTAATGGGTAGGAGTCGAGAGGTGAAGAGTGTATGTGTGTGTGTGTGTGTGTGAGTGTGCGGGTGTGTGCTTGTGTGAGTGTGTGTGTGTATTTGTGTGTGTGAGTGTGTGTGTGTCCAGTCGGCTCGCAGAGATAAGAACACGGCCGTGGCAAGAAGGCCCTGCCTGTCGTAAGAGGCGACTAATGGGTAGGAGTCGAGAGGTGAAGAGTGCATGTGTGTGTGAGTGTGCGTGTGTGCGTGTGTGTGCGTGTGTGAGTGTGTGTGTGTATTTGTGTGTGTGAGTGTGTGTGTCCAGTCGGCCCGCAGAGATAAGAACACGGCCGTGGCAAGAAGGCCCTGCCTATTCGTAAGAGGCGACTAATAGGTAGGAGTCGAGAGGTGAAGAATGTATGTGTGTGTGCGTGTGTGTGTGTTTGTGTGTGTGTGAGTGTATGTGTGTGTTCGTGTGTGCGTGCGTGTGTGAGTATGTGTGTATGTATGTGTGTGTGTATCCCTTCGGCTCGCAGAGATAAGAATACGTCCGTGGCAGGAAGGCCATGCTTGCTGTAAGGAGCGACTAATGGGTAGGAGTCTAGAGGTAAAGCGTGCATGTGTGTGTGTGTGTGTATGTGTGCAAGTGTGTGTGTGTGTGTCCGTTCGGCTCGCAGAGATAGGTATACGTACGTGGCAAGAAGGCCCTGCCTGTCTTAAAAGGCGACTAATGGATAGGAGTCGAGAGGTGGAGAGTGTGTGCGTGTGCGTGTGCGTGTGTGTGTACGTGTAAGTGTGTGTGTATGTGTGTGTTTCTGTTTGGCTTGCAGAGATAAGATTACGGCCGAGGCAAGAAGGCCCTGCCTCTTGTAATGGGCGACTAATAAGTAGGAGTCGAGAGGTGAAGAGTGTATGTGTGTGTGTGCGTGTGTGCGTGTGTGTGTGCGTGTGTGAGTATGTGTGTGTCCGTTCGGCTTGCAGAGATAAGAACGCGGCCAAGGCAAGAAGGCCCTGCCTGTCGTAAGAGGCGACTAATAGGTAGGAGTCGAGAGGTGAAGAATGTATGTGTGTGTGCGTGTGTGCGTGTTTGTGTGTGTGTGGGTGTATGTGTGTGTGCGTGTGTGCGTGCGTGTGTGCGTGTGTGAGTATGTGTGTGTGTTAGTTCGGCTTGCAGAAATAAGAACACGACCGAGGCAAGAAGGCCCTGCCTATCGTAAGAGGCGGCTAATAGGTAGGAGTCGAGAGGTGAAGAGTGTATGTGTGTGTGTGCGTGTGTGCGTGTGTGTGTGCGTGTGTGAGTATGTGTGTGTGTCCGTTCGGCTTGCAGAGATAAGAACACGGCCAAGGCAAGAAGGCCCTGCCTGTCGTAAGAGGCGACTAATAGGTAGGATTCGAGAGGTGAAGAATGTATGTGTGTGTGCGTGTGTGCGTGTGTGTGTGCGTGTGTGAGTATGTGTGTGTGTCCGTTCGTCTTGCAGAGATAAGAACACAGCCGAGGCAAGAAGGCCCTGCCTGTCGTGAGAGTCGAGTAATAGGTATGTGTGTGAGTGTCAGTGTGTGTGTGTGTCCGGTCGGCTCGCAGAGATGAGAACACGGCCGTGGCAAGAAGGCACTGCCTGTCGTTAAGAGGCGACTAATGGGTAGGAGTCGATAGGTGAAGGGTGTATGTGTGTGTGGGTGTCCGTGTGTGCGTGTGTGTGCGTGTGTGTGTGTATGTGTGTGTGTCTGTTTGGCTTGCAGAGATAAGAATACGGCCAAGGCAAGAAGGCACTGCCTCTTGTAAAGGGCGACTAATAAGTAGGAGTCGAGAGGTGAAGAGTGTATATGTGTATGCGTGTGTGCGTGTGTGTGCGTGTGTGTGCGTGTGTGAGTATGTGTGTGTGTTAGTTCGGCTTGCAGAGATAAGAGCACGAGCGAGGCAAGAAAGCCCTGCCTATCGTAAGAGGCGATTAATAGGTAGGAGTCGAGAGGTGAAGAGTGTATGTGTGTGTGTCCGTGTGTGCGTGTGTGTGCGTGTGAGCGTGCGTGTGTGTGTGAGTGTGTGTGTGTCCGTTCGGCTTGCAGAGATAAGAATACGGCCGAGGCAAGAAGGCCCTGCCTGTCGTAAGTGGCGACTAATTGGTAGGAGTCGAGAGGTGAAGAGTGTATGTGTGTGTGTGCGTGTGTGCGTGTGTGTGCGTGTGAGCGTGCGTGTGTGTGTGAGTGTGTGTGTGTCCGTTCGGCTTGCAGAGATAAGAATACGGCCGAGGCAAGAAGGCCCTGCCTGTCGTAAGCGGCGACTAATGCGTAGGAGTCGAGAGGTGAAGATTGTATGTGTGTAAGTGCGTGTGTTTGTGTGTGTGCGTGTGTGAGTGTGTGTGTGTCCGGTCGGCTCGCAGAGATAAGAACACGGCCGTGGCAAGAAGGCCCTGCCTGTTGTAAGAGGCGGCTAATGGGTAGGAGTCGAGAGGTGAAGAGTGTATGTGTGTGTGAGTGTGCGGGTGTGTGCGTGTGTAAGTGTGTGTGTGTATTTGTGTGTGTGAGTGTGTGTGTGTCCAGTCGGCTCGCAGAGATAAGAACACGGCCGTGGCAAGAAGACCCTGCCTGTCGTAAGAGGCGACTAATAAGTAGGAGTCGAGTGGTGAAGAGTGTATATGTGTGTGCGTATGTGCGTGTGTGTGCGTGTGAGAGTGTGTATGTGTGTGTGTGTCCGTTCGGCTTGCAGAGATAAGAGCACGACCGAGGCAAGAAGGCCCTGCCTATTCGTAAAAGGCGACTAATAGGTAGGAGTTGAGAGGTGAAGAATGTATGTGTGTGTGCGTGTGTGCGTGTTTGTGTGTGTGTGAGTGTATGTGTGTGTGCGTGTGTGCGTGCGTGTGTGAGTATGTGTGTGTGTGTGTGTGTATGTGTGTATGTATGTGTGTGTGTATCCCTTCGGCTCGCAGAGATAAGAATACGTCCGTGGCAGGAAGGCCATGCTTGCTGTAAGAAGCGACTAATGGGTAGGAGTCGAGAGGTGAGGCGTGCATGTGTGTGTGTGTGTGTATGTGTGCAAGTGTGTGTGTGTGTGTCCGTTCGGCTCGCAGAGATAGGTATACGTCTGTGGCAAGAAGGCCCTGCCTGTTTTAAGAGGCGACTAATGGATAGGAATCGAGAGGTGGAGAATGTGTGCGTGTGCGTGTGTGCGTGTGTGCGTGTGTGCCTGTGTGCGTGTGTTTGTGTGTGCGTGTGTGTGTGTATCCGTTCGGCTTGCAGAGATAAGAACACGGCCGTGGCAAGAAGTCCCTGCCTGTCGTAAGAGGCGACTAATGGGTAGGAGTCGAGAGGTGAAGAGGGTACGTGAGGGTGTGCATGTGTGGGTGTGTGTGTGTTTGTGCGTGTGTAAGTCTGTGTGTATGTTTGTGTGTGTCCCTTCGGCTCGCAGAGATTAGAATACTGCAGAGTAATAAGTAGGAGTCGAGAGGTGAAGAGTGTATGTGTGTGTGTGCTTGTGTGCGTGTGTGTGTGCGTGTGTGAGTATGTGTGTGTGTTAGTTCGGCTTGCAGAAATAAGAACACGACCGAGGCAAGAAGGCCCTGCCTATCGTAAGAGGCGACTAATAGGTAGGAGTCGAGAGGTGAAAGTGTATGTTTGTGTGCGTGTGTGAGTATGTGTGTGTGTCCGTTCGGCTTGCAGTGATAAGAACACGGCCAAGGCAAGAAGGCACTGCCTATCGTAAGAGGCGACTAATAGGTAGGAGTCGAGAGGTGAAGAATGTATGTGTGTGTGCGTGTGTGCGTGTTTGTGTGCGTGTTTGTGTGTGTGTGTGAGTGTATGTGTGTGTGCGTGTGTGCGTGCGTGAGTGTGTGTGTGTTTGTGAGTGTGTGTGTATGTGTGTGTTCCTTCGGCTTGCAGAGATAAGAACACGGCCGAGGCAAGAAGATCCTGCCTGTCGTGAGAGACGACTAATAGGTACGAGTCGAGAGGTGAAGAATGTATGTGTGTGTGCGTATGTGCGTGTTTGTGTGTGTGTGAGTGTATGTGTGTGTGCGTGTGTGCGTGCGTGTGTGCGTGTGTGTGTGTGAGTGTGTGTGTGTATGTGTGTGTCCGTTCGGCTTGCAGAGATAAGAACGCGGCCAAGGCAAGAAGGCCCTGCCTGTCGTAAGAGGCGACTAATAGGTAGGAGTCGAGAGGTGAAGAATGTATGTGTGTGTGCGTGTGTGCGTGTTTGTGTGTGTGTGGGTGTATGTGTGTGTGCGTGTGTGCGTGCGTGTGTGCGTGTGTGAGTATGTGTGTGTGTTAGTTCGGCTTGCAGAAATAAGAACACGACCGAGGCAAGAAGGCCCTGCCTATCGTAAGAGGCGGCTAATAGGTAGGAGTCGAGAGGTGAAGAGTGTATGTGTGTGTGTGCGTGTGTGCGTGTGTGTGTGCGTGTGTGAGTATGTGTGTGTGTCCGTTCGGCTTGCAGAGATAAGAACACGGCCAAGGCAAGAAGGCCCTGCCTGTCGTAAGAGGCGACTAATAGGTAGGATTCGAGAGGTGAAGAATGTATGTGTGTGTGCGTGTGTGCGTGTGTGTGTGCGTGTGTGAGTATGTGTGTGTGTCCGTTCGTCTTGCAGAGATAAGAACACAGCCGAGGCAAGAAGGCCCTGCCTGTCGTGAGAGTCGAGTAATAGGTATGTGTGTGAGTGTCAGTGTGTGTGTGTGTCCGGTCGGCTCGCAGAGATGAGAACACGGCCGTGGCAAGAAGGCACTGCCTGTCGTTAAGAGGCGACTAATGGGTAGGAGTCGATAGGTGAAGGGTGTATGTGTGTGTGGGTGTCCGTGTGTGCGTGTGTGTGCGTGTGTGTGTGTATGTGTGTGTGTCTGTTTGGCTTGCAGAGATAAGAATACGGCCAAGGCAAGAAGGCACTGCCTCTTGTAAAGGGCGACTAATAAGTAGGAGTCGAGAGGTGAAGAGTGTATATGTGTATGCGTGTGTGCGTGTGTGTGCGTGTGTGTGCGTGTGTGAGTATGTGTGTGTGTTAGTTCGGCTTGCAGAGATAAGAGCACGAGCGAGGCAAGAAAGCCCTGCCTATCGTAAGAGGCGATTAATAGGTAGGAGTCGAGAGGTGAAGAGTGTATGTGTGTGTGTCCGTGTGTGCGTGTGTGTGCGTGTGAGCGTGCGTGTGTGTGTGAGTGTGTGTGTGTCCGTTCGGCTTGCAGAGATAAGAATACGGCCGAGGCAAGAAGGCCCTGCCTGTCGTAAGTGGCGACTAATTGGTAGGAGTCGAGAGGTGAAGAGTGTATGTGTGTGTGTGCGTGTGTGCGTGTGTGTGCGTGTGAGCGTGCGTGTGTGTGTGAGTGTGTGTGTGTCCGTTCGGCTTGCAGAGATAAGAATACGGCCGAGGCAAGAAGGCCCTGCCTGTCGTAAGCGGCGACTAATGCGTAGGAGTCGAGAGGTGAAGATTGTATGTGTGTAAGTGCGTGTGTTTGTGTGTGTGCGTGTGTGAGTGTGTGTGTGTCCGGTCGGCTCGCAGAGATAAGAACACGGCCGTGGCAAGAAGGCCCTGCCTGTTGTAAGAGGCGGCTAATGGGTAGGAGTCGAGAGGTGAAGAGTGTATGTGTGTGTGAGTGTGCGGGTGTGTGCGTGTGTAAGTGTGTGTGTGTATTTGTGTGTGTGAGTGTGTGTGTGTCCAGTCGGCTCGCAGAGATAAGAACACGGCCGTGGCAAGAAGACCCTGCCTGTCGTAAGAGGCGACTAATAAGTAGGAGTCGAGTGGTGAAGAGTGTATATGTGTGTGCGTATGTGCGTGTGTGTGCGTGTGAGAGTGTGTATGTGTGTGTGTGTCCGTTCGGCTTGCAGAGATAAGAGCACGACCGAGGCAAGAAGGCCCTGCCTATTCGTAAAAGGCGACTAATAGGTAGGAGTTGAGAGGTGAAGAATGTATGTGTGTGTGCGTGTGTGCGTGTTTGTGTGTGTGTGAGTGTATGTGTGTGTGCGTGTGTGCGTGCGTGTGTGAGTATGTGTGTGTGTGTGTGTGTGTATGTGTGTATGTATGTGTGTGTGTATCCCTTCGGCTCGCAGAGATAAGAATACGTCCGTGGCAGGAAGGCCATGCTTGCTGTAAGAAGCGACTAATGGGTAGGAGTCGAGAGGTGAGGCGTGCATGTGTGTGTGTGTGTATGTGTGCAAGTGTGTGTGTGTGTGTGTGTCCGTTCGGCTCGCAGAGATAGGTATACGTCTGTGGCAAGAAGGCCCTGCCTGTTTTAAGAGGCGACTAATGGATAGGAATCGAGAGGTGGAGAATGTGTGCGTGTGCGTGTGTGCGTGTGTGCGTGTGTGCCTGTGTGCGTGTGTTTGTGTGTGCGTGTGTGTGTGTATCCGTTCGGCTTGCAGAGATAAGAACACGGCCGTGGCAAGAAGTCCCTGCCTGTCGTAAGAGGCGACTAATGGGTAGGAGTCGAGAGGTGAAGAGGGTACGTGAGGGTGTGCATGTGTGGGTGTGTGTGTGTTTGTGCGTGTGTAAGTCTGTGTGTATGTTTGTGTGTGTCCCTTCGGCTCGCAGAGATTAGAATACTGCAGAGTAATAAGTAGGAGTCGAGAGGTGAAGAGTGTATGTGTGTGTGTGCTTGTGTGCGTGTGTGTGTGCGTGTGTGAGTATGTGTGTGTGTTAGTTCGGCTTGCAGAAATAAGAACACGACCGAGGCAAGAAGGCCCTGCCTATCGTAAGAGGCGACTAATAGGTAGGAGTCGAGAGGTGAAAGTGTATGTTTGTGTGCGTGTGTGAGTATGTGTGTGTGTCCGTTCGGCTTGCAGTGATAAGAACACGGCCAAGGCAAGAAGGCACTGCCTATCGTAAGAGGCGACTAATAGGTAGGAGTCGAGAGGTGAAGAATGTATGTGTGTGTGCGTGTGTGCGTGTTTGTGTGCGTGTTTGTGTGTGTGTGTGAGTGTATGTGTGTGTGCGTGTGTGCGTGCGTGAGTGTGTGTGTGTTTGTGAGTGTGTGTGTATGTGTGTGTTCCTTCGGCTTGCAGAGATAAGAACACGGCCGAGGCAAGAAGATCCTGCCTGTCGTGAGAGACGACTAATAGGTACGAGTCGAGAGGTGAAGAATGTATGTGTGTGTGCGTATGTGCGTGTTTGTGTGTGTGTGAGTGTATGTGTGTGTGCGTGTGTGCGTGCGTGTGTGCGTGTGTGTGTGTGAGTGTGTGTGTATGTGTGTGTCCGTTCGGCTTGCAGAGATAAGAACACGGCCGTGGCAAGAAGTACCTGCCTGTCGTAAGAGGAGAATAATGGGTAGGAGTCGAGAGGTAAAGAGTGTGTGCGTGTGTGTGTGTGTGCGTGTGTGAGTGGGCGTGTGTGTGTGTGTGTGTCCGTTCGGCTTGCAGAGATAAGAACACGGCCGTGGCAAAAAGTCCCTGCCTGTCGTAAGAGGGGAATAATGAGTAGGAGTCGAGAGGTGAAGAGTGTATGTGTGTGGGTGCGTGTGTGCGTGTGTGTGTGCATGTGTGAATATGTGTGTGTGTCCGTTCGGCTTGCAGAGATAAGAACACGGCCGAGGCAAGAAGGCCCTGCCTGTCGTGAGAGACGACTAATAGGTAGGAGTCGAGAGGTGAAGAATGTATGTGTGTGTGCGTATGTGCGTGTTTGTGTGTGTGTGTGAGTGTATGTGTGTGTCCGTTCGGCTTGCAGAGATAAAAACACGGCCGTGGCAAGAAGTACCTGCCTGTCGTAAGAGGAGAATAATGGGTAGGAGTCGAGAGGTGAAGAGTGTGTGCGTGTGCGTGTGCGTGTGCGTGTGTGTGTGTGCGTGTGTGTGTGTGTCCGTTCTGCTTGCAGAGATAAGAACACGGCGGTGGCGAAAATCCATGCCTGTCGTAAGAGGCGACTAATGAATAGGAGTCGAGAGGTGAAGAGTGTATGTGTCTTTGTGTGTGTGCGTGTGTTTGTGCGTGTGTAACTATGTGTGTGTATGTGTGTGTGTGTGTGTGTGTCCGTTTGGCTTGCAGAGATAAGAATACGGCTGAGGCAAGAAGGCCCTGCCTGTCTTAAGAGGCGACTAATGGATATTAGTCGAGAGATGGAGAGTGTGTGCGTGTGCGTGTACGTGTGCGTGTGTGCGTGTGTGCCTGTGTGCGTGTGTTTGTGTGTACGTGTGTGTGTGTGTCTGTTCGGCTTGCAGAGATAAGAACACGGCCGTGGCAAGAAGTCCCTGCCTGTCGTTAGAGGCGACTAATGGGTAAGAGTCGAGAGGTGAAGAGTGTATTTGTGTGTGTGCGTGTGTGCGTGCGTGTGTGTGTGAGTGTGTATGTGTCCGTTCGGCTTGCAGAGATAAGAATACGGCCGAGGCAAGAAGGCCCTGCCTGTCGTAAGTGGCGACTAATTGGTAGGAGTCGAGAGGTGAAAAGTGTTTTTGTGTGTGTGCGTGTGTGTGTGCGTGTGTGCGTGCTTGTGTGTGTGAGTGTGTATGTGTCCGTTCGGCTTGCAGAGATAAAAATACGGCCAAGGCAAGAAGGCCCTGCCTGTCGTAAGTGGCGACTAATTGGTAGGAGTCGAGAGGTGAAGAGTGTATGTGTGTGTGTGTGCGTGTGTGGGTGTGTGTGTGTTTGTGCGTGTGTAAGTGTGTGTGTGTATATGTATGTGTGTGTCCATTCGGCTCGCAGAGATTAGAATACGGCCGAGGCAAGAAGGCCCTGCCTGTCGTAAGTGGCGACTAATTGGTAGGAGTCGAGAGGTGAAAAGTGTTTTTGTGTGTGTGCGTGTGTGTGCGTGTGTGTGCGTGTGTACGTGCTTGTGTGTGTGAGTGTGTATGTGTCCTTTCGGCTTGCAGAGATAAGAATACGGCCAAGGCAAGAATGCCCTGCCTGTCGTAAGTGGCGACTAATTGGTAGGAGTCGAGAGGTGAAGAGTGTATGTGTGTGTGTGCGTGTGTGCGTGTGTGTGTGCGTGTGTGAATGTGTGTGTCCGGTCGGCTCGCAGTGATAAGGACACGTCTGTGCCAAGAAGGCCCTGCCTGTCGTAAGCGGCGACTACTGCGTAGGAGTCGAGAGGTGAAGAGTGTATATGTGTAAGTGCGTGTGAGCGTGTGTGTGCGTGTGTAAGTGTGTGTGTGTGTGTCCGGTCGGCTCTCAGAGATAAGAACACGGCCGTGGCAAGAAGGCCCTGCCTGTCGTAAGAGGCGACTAATGGGTAGGAGTCGAGAGGTAAAGAGTGTATGTGTGTGTGAGTGTGCGTGTGTGTGCGTGTGTGAATGTGTGTGTGTATTTGTGTGTGTGAGTGTGTGTGTGTCCAGTCGGCTCGCAGAGATAAGAACACGGCCGTGGCAAGAAGGCCCTGCCTGTCGTAAGAGGCGACTAATGGGTAGGAGTCGAGAGGTGAAGAGTGTATTTGTGTGTAAGTGTGCGTGTGTACGTGTGTGTGCGTGTGTGTGTGTATTTGTGTGTGTGAGTGTGTGTGTCCAGTCGGCTCGCAGAGATAAGAACACGGCCGTGGCAAGAAGGCCCTGCCTGTCGTAAGAGGCGACTAATGGGTAGGAGTCGAGTGGTGAAGAGTGTGTGCGTATGTGCGTATGTGTGCTTGTGAGAGTGCGTGTGTTTGTGTGTGCGTGTGTGTGTGTGTCCGTTCCGCTTGCAGAGATAAGAATACAACCGAGGCAAGAAGGCCCTGCCTCTTGTAAGGGGCGACTAATAAGTAGGAGTCGAGAGGTGAAGAGTGTATGTGTGTATGAGTGTGTGCGTGTGTGTGCGTGTGTGAGTATGTGTGTGTGTTAGTTCGGCTTGCAGAGATAAGAGCACGACCGAGGCAAGAAGGCCCTGCCTATCGTAATAGGCGACTAATAGGTAGGAGTCGAGAGGTGAAGAGTGTATGTGTGTGTGGGTGTGTGCGTGTGTGTGTGCGTGTGTAAGTGTATGTGTGTGCGTGTGTGCGTGCGTGTGTGCGTGTGTGTGTGCGTGTGTGCGTGCGTGTTTGCGCGTGTGTGTGTGTTTGTGAGTGTGTGTGTGTGTATGTGTGTGTGTGTGTCCCTTCGGCTCGCAGAGATAAGAAAACAGCCGTGGCAAGAAGGCCATGCCAGTCTTAAGGGGCGACTAATGGGTAGGAGTCGAGAGGTGAAGAGTGTATGTGTGCGTGCGTGTGTGTGTGTGAATGTGTGTGTGTATGTGTGTGTATGTGTGTGTGTCCCTTCTGCTCGCAGATATAAAAATACAGCCGTGACAAGAAGGCCATGCCTGTCGTAAGAGGCGACTAATGTGTAGGAGTCGAGAGGTGAAGAGTGTATGTGTGTGTGCGTGTGTGCGTGTGTGTGTGAGTATGTGTGTGTGTATGTGTGTGTGTATCCCTTCGGCTCGCAGAGATATGAATAGGTCCGTGGCAAGAAGGCCATGCTTGCTGTAAGGAGCGACTAATTGGTAGAAGTCGAGAGGTGAAGTGTGTATGTGTGTGTGTGTGTGTGTGTGCAAGTGTGTGTGTGTGTGTCCGTTCGGCTCGCAGAGATAGAAATACGTCTGTGGCAAGAAGGCCCTGCCTGTCTTAAGAGGCGACTAATGGATAGGAGTCGAGAGGTAGAGAGTGTGTGCGTGTGCGTGTGAGTGTATGTGTGTGTGCGTGTGTGTTCGTGTGTGTGTGTGTGTGAGTGTGTGTGTGTGTGTATGTTTGTGTGTGTGTCCCTTCGGCTCGCAGAGATAAGAAAACAGCGGTGGCAAGAAGGACATGCCTGTCGTAAGGGGCGGCTAATGGTTAGGAGTCGAGAGGTAAAGAGTGTATGTGTGCGTGCGTGTGTGCGTGTGTGTGTGAGTGTGTGTGTATGTGTATGTGTGTCCCTTCGGCTCGCAGAGATAAGAAAACAGCGGTGGCAAGAAGGCCATGCTTGTCGTAAGAGGCGACTAATGGGTAGAAGTCGAGAGGTGAAGAGTGTAATTGTGTGTGTGTGCGCGTGTGTGTGTGCGTGTGTGCGTGCTTGTGTGTGTGAGTGTGTGTATGTGTGTGTGTATGTGTGTGTGTATGTGTGTGTCCCTTCGGCTCGAAGAGATAAGAAAACAGCGGTGGCAAGAAGGCCATGCCTATCGTAATGGGCGACTAATGGGTAGGAGTCGAGAGGTGAAGAATGTGTGCGTGCGTTTGTGCGCGTGTGTGTGTGAGTGTGTGTGTGTGTATGTGTGTGTGTCCCTTCGGCTCGAAGAGATAAGAAAACAGCGGTGGCAAGAAGGCCATGCTTGTCGTAAGAGGCGACTAATGGGTAGAAGTCGAGAGGTGAAGAGTGTAATTGTGTGTGTGTGTGCGCGTGTGTGTGTGCGTGTGTGCGTGCTTGTGTGTGTGAGTGTGTGTGTCCGTTCAGCTTGCAGAGATAAGAATACGGCAGGGGCAAGAAGGCCCTGCCTGTCGTTAGTGGCGACTACTGGGTAGGAGTCGAGAGGTGAAGAGTGTATGTGTGTGTGTGCGTGTGTGAGTGTGTGTGTGTATGTGTGTGTGTGTGTGTCTCTTCGGCTCACAGAGATAAGACTACGGCCGAGGAAAGAAGGCCCTGCCTGACGTAAGAGGCGACTAATGGGTAGGAGTCGAGAGGTGAAGAGTGTATGTGTGTGTGTGTGTGTGTGTGTGTGTGTGTGTGCGTGTGTGTTTGCGTGTGTGAGTATGTGTGTGTATGTGTGTGTGTCCGTTAGGCTTGCAGAGATGAGAATACGGCCGAGGCAAGAAGGCCCTGCCTCTTGTAAGGGGCGACTAATAGGTAGGAGTCGAGGGGTGAAGAGTGTATGTGTGTGTGCGTGTGTGTGTGCGTGTGTGAGTGTATGTGTATGTGCGTGTGTGCGTGCGTGTGTGTGTGTCTGTGAGTGTGTGTGTGTATGTGTGTCCCTTCGGCTCGCAGAGAAAAGAAAACAGCGGTGGCAAGAATGCCATGCCTGTCGTAAGAGGTGACTAATGGGTAGGAGTCGAGAGGTGAAGAGTGTATATGTGTGTGCGTGTGTGTGTGTTTGTGCGTATGTGAGTGTGTGTGTATGGGTGTGTGTGTCCGTTCGGCTTGCAGAGATAAGAATACGGCCGTGACAAGAATGCCATGCTTGTTGTAATTAGCGGCTAATGGGTAGGAGTCGAGAGGTGAAGAGTGTATGTGTGTGTGTGCGTGTGTGTTTGCGTGTGTGAGTGTATGTATATGTGTGTGTGTCCGTTAGGCTTGCAGAGATAAGAATACGGCTAAGGCAAGAAGGCCCTGCCTCTTGTAAGGGGCGACTAATGTGTAGGAATCGAGAGGTGAAGAGTGTATGTGTGTGTGTGTGTGTGTGTGTGTGTGTGAGTGTATGTGTGTGTGCGTGTGTGCGAGCGTGTGTGTGTCTGTGAGTGTGTGTGTGTGTGTATGTGTGTCCCTTCGGCTCGCAGAGAAAAGAAAACAGCGGTGGCAAGAATGCAATGCCTGTCGTAAGAGGTGACTAATGGGTAGAAGTCGAGAGGTGAAGAGTGTATGTGTGTGTGCGTGTGTGTGTGTGCGTGTGTGTGTGAGTGTGTGTATCCGTTCGGCTTGCAGAGATAAGAATACCGCCGGGGCAAGAAAGCCCTGCCTCTCGTAAGAGGCGACCAAAAGGGAGGAGTCGAGAGGTGAATAGTATATGTGTGTGTGTGTGACTTTGTGTGTGTCCGCTCGGCTCGCAGAGATAAAAATACGGCCGTGGCAAAAAGGCCCTGCCTGTCTTAAGAGGCGACTAATGGATAGGAGTCGAGAGGTGGAAAGATTGTGCGTGTGCGTGTGTGCGTGTGTGTGTGCGTGTGTGTGTGCGTGTGTGTGTGAGTGTGTGTGTGTCCGTTCGGCTCGCAGAGAAGAACACGGCAGTGGCAAAAATCCCTGAATGTCGTAAGAGGCGACTAATGGGTAGGAGTCTAGAGGTGGAGCGTGTATGTGTGTGTGTGTGCGAGTGTGTGTGTGTGTGTGTCTGTTCGGCTCGCAGAGATAAGAATACGTCCGTGGCAAGAAGGCCCTGCCTGTCGTAAGAGCAGAATAATGGGTAGGAGTCAAGAGGTGAAGAGTGTATGTGTGTGTGTTTGTGTGCGTGTGTGCGTGCGTGTGTGAGTGTGTGTGTGAGTGTGTGTGTGTCAGTGTGTGTGTGTGTGTCCGGTCGGCTCGCAGAGATATGAACACGGCCGTGGCAAGAAGGCTCTGCCTGTCGTTTAGAAGAGTTTAGGTGTGTGTGTGTGTGTGGTTGTGAGTGTGTGTGTGTGTCTGTATGGCTCGCAGAGGTAAAAACACGGCCGTGGCAAAAAAGCCCTACCTGTCGTAAGAGGAGAATAATGGCTAGGAGTCGAGAGGTAAAGAGTGTATGTGTGTGTGTGCGCGCGTGTGTGTGTGTATGTGTATGTGTGTGTGTGTGTGCGTGTCTCTTCTGCTCGCAGAGGTACGAATACGGCCGTGGCAAGAAGGCCATGCTTGCTGTAAGGAGCAACTAATGGGTAGGAGTCGCGAGTTGAAGAGTGTACCTGTGTGTGAGTGTGTGTGTGTGTGCGTGTGTGAGTGTATGTGTGTGTGTGTCCGTTCGGCTTGCAGAGATAAGAATACAGCCGTGGCAAGAAGGCCCTGCCTGTCGTTTAGAAGAGTTTAGGTGTGTGTGTGTGTGTGTGGTTGTGAGTGTGTGTGTGTGTCTGTATGGCTCGCAGAGGTAAAAACACGGCCGTGGCAAAAAAGCCCTGCCTGTCGTAAGAGGCGACTAATGGGTAGGAGTCGAGAGGTGAAGAGTGTATGTGTGTGTGTGTGTGCGTGTGTGTGTGAGTGTGTGTTTGTGTGCGTGTGTGAGTGTGTGTGTATGTATGTGTGTCCGTTCGGCCTGCAGAGATAAGAATACAGCCGAGGCAAGAAGGCCCTGCCTGTCGTAAGGTGCGAGTAATAGGTAGGAGTCGAGAGGTGAAGAGTGTAGGTGTGTGTGTGTGAGTGTGTATGTGTGTCTGTATGGCTCGCAAAGATAAGAACACGGCCGTGGCAAAAAGGCCCTGCCTGTCAAAAGAGGCGACTAATGGGTAGGAGTGGAGAGGTGAAGAGTTTATGTGTGTGTCTCTATGTTCATGTGTGTGTGCGTGTGTGAGTGTGTGTATGTATGTTTGTCCGTTCGGCTTGCAGAGATAAGAACACAGCCGAGGCAAGAAGGCCCTGCCTGTCGTAAGGGGCGAGTAATAGGTAAGAGTCGAGAGGTGAAGAGTTTAGGTGTGTGTGTGTGTGAGTGTGTGTGTGTGTGTGTCTGTATGGCTCGCAGAGATAAAAACACGGCCGTGGCAAAAAGGCCCTGCCTGTCGTAAGAGACGACTAATGGGTAGGAGTCGAGAGGTGAAGAGTGTATGTGTGTGTGTGCGTGTGTGCGTGTGTGAGTGTGTGTGTGTGTCCGTTCGGCTCGCAGAGATAAGAATACGGCCGTGGCAAGAAGGCCCTGCCTGTCGTAGTAGGCGACTAATGGGTAGGAGTCGAAAGGTGAAGAGTGTGTGTGTGTGTGTGTGTGCGTGTGTGTGTGTGTGTGAGTGTGTGTGTGTGTGCGTGTGTGAGTGTGTGTGTATGTATGTGTGTCCGTTCGGCCTGCAGAGATAAGAATACAGCCGAGGCAAGAAGGCCCTGCCTGTCGTAAGGGGCGAGTAATAGGTAGGAGTCGATAGGTGAAGAGTGTATGTGTGTGTGTGTGCGTGTGAGCGTGTGTGCGTGTGTGTGCTTGTGTGAGTGTGTGTGTGTGTCCGGTCGTCTCGCAGAGATAAGAACACGGCCGTGGCAAAAAAGGCCCTGCCTGTCGAAAGAGGCGACTAATGGGTAGGAGTCGAGAGGTGAAGAGTGTATGTGTGTGTGTGCGTGTGTGCGTGTGTGTGATGTGTGAGTGTGTGTGTGTATCTGTGTGTGTGAGTGTGTGTGTGTCCAGTAGGCTCGCAGAGATAAGAACACGGCCGTGGCAAGAAGGCCCTGCCTGTCGTAAGAGGCGACTAATGGGTAGGAGTCGAGTGGTGAAGAGTGTATATGTGTGTGTGTGCGTGTGTGCGTGTGTGTGCGTGTGTGAGTGTGTTAGTATGTTTGTGTGTCCGTTTGGATTGCAGAGATAAGAAGACGGCCAAGGCAAGAAGACCCTGCCTTTTGTAAGGGGCGACTAATAGGTAGGAGACGAGAGGTGAAGAGTGTATGTGTGTATGCGTGTGTGCGTGTGTGTGTGCGTGTGTGAGTATGTGTGTGTGTCCGTTTGGCTTGCAGAGATAAGAATACGGCCGAGGCAAGAAGGCCCTGCCTCTTGTAAGGGGCGACTAATAGGTAGGAGTCGAGAGGTGAAGAGTGTATGTGTGTGTGCGTGTGTGTGTGTGAGTGTATGTGTGTGTGCGTGTGTGTTCGTGTGTGTGTGTTTGTGTGAGTGTGTGTGTGTGTATGTTTGTGTGTGTGTCCCTTCGGCTCGCAGAGATAAGAAAACAGCGGTGGCAAGAAGGACATGCCTGTCGTAAGGGGCGACTAATGGTTAGGAGTCGAGAGGTGAAGAGTGTATGTGTGCGTGCGTGTGCGTGTGCGTGTGTGCTTGTGTGTGCTTGTGTGGGTGTGTGTGTGTGTGTCCGGTCGTCTCGCAGAGATAAGAACACGGCCGTGGCAAGAAGGCCCTGCCTGTCGTAAGAGGCGACTAATGGGTAGGAGTCGAGAGGTGAAGAGTGTATGTGTGTGTTTGCGTGTGTGCGTGTGTGTGCGTGTGTGACTGTGTGTGTGCGTGTGTGAGTGTGTGTGTGTCCGGTCGGCTCGCAGAGATAAGAACACGTCCGTGCCAAGAAAGCCCTGGCTGTCGTAAGCGGTGACTAATGGGTAGAAGTCGAGAGGTGAAGAGTGTATGTGTGTGTGTGTGTGCGTGTGCGTGTGTGCTTGTGTGTGCTTGTGTGGGTGTGTGTGTGTGTGTCCGGTCGTCTCGCAGAGATAAGAACACGGCCGTGGCAAGAAGGCCCTGCCTGTCGTAAGAGGCGACTAATGGGTAGGAGTCGAGAGGTGAAGAGTGTATGTGTGTGTTTGCGTGTGTGCGTGTGTGTGCGTGTGTGACTGTGTGTGTGTATTTGTGTGTGTGAGTGTGTGTGTTCAGTAGGCTCGCAGAGATAAGAACACGGCCGTGGCAAGAAGGCCCTGCCTGTCGTAAGAGGCGACTAATGGGTAGGAGTCGAGTGGTGAAGAGTGTATATGTGTGTGTGCGTGTGTGCGTGTGTGTGCGTGTGTGAGTGTGTGTGTATGTTTGTGTGTCCGTTTGGATTGCAGAGATAAGAATACGGCCAAGACAAGAAGACCCTGCCTTTTGTAAGGGGCGACTAATAGGGTGGAGACGAGAGGTGAAGAGTGTATGTGTGTATGCGTGTGTGCGTGTGTGTGTGCGTGTGTGAGTATGTGTGTGTGTCCGTTTGGCTTGCAGAGATAAGAATACGGTCGAGGCAAGAAGGCCCTGCCTCTTGTAAGGGGCGACTAATAGGTAGGAGTCGAGAGGTAAAGAGTGTATGTGTGTGTGCGTGTGTGTGTGAGTGTATGTGTGTGTGCGAGTGTGTTCGTGTGTGTGTGTGTGTGTGAGTGTGTGTGTGTGTATGTTTGTGTGTGTGTCCCTTCGGCTCGCAGAGATAAGAAAACAGCGGTGGCAAGAAGGACATGCCTGTCGTAAGGGGCGACTAATGGTTAGGAGTCGAGAGGTGAAGAGTGTATGTGTGCGTGCGTGTGCGCGTGTGTGTGTGAGTGTGTGTGTATGTGTATGTGTGTCCCTTCGGCTCGCAGAGATAAGAAATCGGCGGTTTCAAGAAGGCCATGCCTGTCGTAAGAGGTGACTAATGGGTAGGAGTCGAGAGCTGAAAAGTGTATGTGTGTGTGTGTATGCGTGTGTAAGTGTGTGCGTGTGTGCGTGCGTGTGTGAGTGTGTGTGTGTGTATGTGTGTGTGTATGTGTGTGTCCCTTCGGCTCGAAGAGATAAGAAAACAGCGGTGGCAAGAAGGCTATGCCTGTCGTAATGGGCGACTAATGGGTAGGAGTCGAGAGGTGAAGAATGTGTGCGTGCGTTTGTGCGCGTGTGTGTGTGAGTGTGTGTGTGTATGTGTGTGTGTCCCTTCGTCTCGCAGAGATAAGAAAACAGCGGTGGCAAGAAGGCCATGCTTGTCGTAAGAGGCGACTAATGGGTAGAAGTCGAGAGGTGAAGAGTGTAATTGTGTGTGTGTGTGTGCGCGTGTGTGTGTGCGTGTGTGCGTGCTTGTGTGTGTGAGTGTGTGTGTCCGTTCAGCTTGCAGAGATAAGAATACGGCAGGGGCAAGAAGGCCCTGCCTGTCGTTAGTGGCGACTACTGGGTAGGAGTCGAGAGGTGAAGAGTGTATGTGTGTGTGTGTGTGCGTGTGTGAGTGTGTGTGTATGTGTGTGTGTGTGTGTGTCTCTTCGGCTCACAGAGATAAGACTACGGCCGAGGAAAGAAGGCCCTGCCTGACGTAAGAGGCGACTAATGGGTAGGAGTCGAGAGGTGAAGAGTGTATGTGTGTGTGTGTGTGTGCGTGTGTGTTTGCGTGTGTGAGTATGTGTGTGTATGTGTGTGTGTCCGTTAGGCTTGCAGAGATAAGAATACGGCCGAGGCAAGAAGGCCCTGCCTCTTGTAAGGGGCGGTAATAGGTAGGAGTCGAGGGGTGAAGAGTGTATGTGTGTGTAAGTGTGTGTGTGCGTGTGTGAGTATGTGTGTGTGTCCGTTCGGCTTGCAGAGATAAGAACACGGCCGAGGAAAGAATGCCCTGCCTGACGTAAGAGGCGACTAATGGGTAGGAGTCGAGAGGTGAAGAGTGTATGTGTGTGTGTGCGTGTGTGCGTGTGTGAGTGTGTGTGTGTGTCCGTTCGGCTCGCAGAGATAAGAATACGGCCGTGGCAAGAAGGCCCTGCCTGTCGTAAGAGGCGACTAATGGGTAGGAGTCGAAAGGTGAAGAGTGTATGTGTGTGTGTGTGTGTGCGTGTGTGTGTGAGTGTGTGTGTGTTTGCGTGTGTGAGTGTGTGTGTATGTATGTGTGTCCGTTCGGCCTGCAGAGATAAGAATACAGCCGAGGCAAGAAGGCCCTGCCTGTCGTAAGGTGCGAGTAATAGGTAGGAGTCGAGAGGTGAATGGTGTAGGTGTGTGTGTGTGAGTGTGTATGTGTGTCTGTATGGCTCGCAAAGATAAGAACACGGCCGTGGCAAAAAGGCCCTGCCTGTCGAAAGAGGCGACTAATGGGTAGGAGTGGAGAGGTGAAGAGTGTATGTGTGTGTGTGCGTGTGTGCGTGTGTGAGTGTGTGTGTGTGTCCGTTCGGCTCGCAGAGATAAGAATACGGCCGTGGCAAGAAGGCCCTGCCTGTCGTAAGAGACGACTAATGGGTAGGAGTCGAGAGGTGAAGAGTGTATGTGTGTGTGCGTGTGTGCGTGTGTGAGTGTGTGTGTGTGTCCGTTCGGCTCGCAGAGATAAGAATACGGCCGTGGCAAGAAGGCCCTGCCTGTCGTAAGAGACGACTAATAAGTAGGAGTCGAGAGGTGAAGAGTGTATGTGTGTGTGTGCGTGTGTGCGTGTGTGAGTGTGTGTGTGTGTCCGTTCGGCTCGCAGAGATAAGAACACGGCCGTGGCAAGAAGGCCCTACCTGTCGTAAGAGGCGACTAATGGGTAGGAGTCGAAAGGTGAAGAGTGTATGTGTGTGTGTGTGCGTGTGTGTGTGTGTGTGAGTGTGTG
>NW_027311886.1:3225000-3262500 GCF_040954645.1 Diabrotica undecimpunctata
AATAGGTAGGAGACGAGAGGTGAAGAGTGTATGTGTGTATGCGTGTGTGCGTTTGTGTGTGCGTGTGTGAGTATGTGTGTGTGTCCGTTTGGCTTGCAGAGATAAGAATACGGCCGAGGCAAGAAGGCCCTGCCTCTTGTAAGGGGCGACTAATAGGTAGGAGTCGAGAGGTGAAGAGTGTATGTGTGTGTGCGTGTGTGTGTGTGAGTGTATGTGTGTGTGCGTGTGTGTTCGTGTGTGTGTGTGTGTGAGTGTGTGTGTGTATGTTTGTGTGTGTGTCCCTTCGGCTCGCAGAGATAAGAAAACAGCGGTGGCAAGAAGGACATGCCTGTCGTAAGGGGCGACTAATGGGTAGGAGTCGAGAAGTGAAGAGTGTATGTGTGCGTGCGTGTGTGCGTGTGTGTGTGAGTGTGTGTGTATGTGTATGTGTGTCCCTTCGGCTCGCAGAGATAAGAAATCAGCGGTTTCAAGAAGGCCATGCCTGTCGTAAGAGGTGACTAATGGGTAGGAGTCGAGAGGTGAAAAGTGTATGTGTGTTTGTGTATGCGTGTGTAAGTGTGTGCGTGTGTGCGTGCGTGTGTGAGTGTGTGTGTGTATGTGTGTGTGTGAGTGTGTGTGTCTGGTTGGCTCGCAGAGATAAGAACACGGCCGTGGCAAAAAGGCCCTGCCTGTCGTAAGAGGCGACTAATGGGTAGGAGTCGAGAGGTGAAAAGTGTATGTGTGCGTGCGTGTGTGTGTGAGTGTGTGTGTATGTGTGTGTCCCTTCGGCTCGCAGAGATAAGAAAACAGCGGTGGCAAGAAGGCCATGCCTGTCGTAATGGGCGACTAATGGGTAGGAGTCGAGAGGTGAAGAATGTATGTGTGCGTGCGTTTGTGCGCGTGTGTGTGTGAGTGTGTGTGTGTATTTGTGTGTGTGTCCCTTCGTCTCGCAGAGATAAGAAAACAGCGGTGGCAAGAAGGCCATGCTTGTCGTAAGAGGCGACTAATGGGTAGGAGTCGAGAGGTGAAGAGTGTAATTGTGTGTGTGTGTGCGTGTGTGCGTGCTTGTGTGTGTGATTGTGTGTGTCCGTTCAGCTTGCAGAGATAAGAATACGGCCGGGGCAAGAAGGCCCTGCCTGTCGTAAGTGGCGACTACTGGGTAGGAGTCGAAAGGTGAAGAGTGTATGTGTGTGTGTGTGTGTGCGTATGTGTTTGCGTGTGTGAGTGTGTGTGTGTATGTGTGTGTGTCCGTTAGGCTTGCAGAGATAAGAATACGGCCAAGGCAAGAAGGCCCTGCCTCTTGTAAGGGGCGACTAATGTGTAGGAATCGAGAGGTGAAGAGTGTATGTGTGTGTGTGTGTGTGTGTGCGTGTGTGTTTGCGTGTGTGAGTGTGTGTGTGTGTATGTGTGTGTGTCCGTTAGGCTTGCAGAGATAAGAATACGGCCGAGGCAAGAAGGCCCTGCCTCTTGTAAGGGGCGACTAATAGGTAGGAGTCGAGGGGTGAAGGGTGTATGTGTGTGTGCGTGTGTGTGTGCGTGTGTGAGTATGTGTGTGTGTCCGTTCGGCTTGCAGAGATAAGAACACGGCCGAGGAAAGAAGGCCCTACCTGACGTAAGAGGAGACTAATGGGTAGGAGTCGAGAGGTGAAGAGTGTATGTGTGTGTGTGTGTGTGTGTGCGTGTGTGTTTGCGTGTGTGAGTGTGTGTGTGTATGTGTGTGTGTCCGTTAGGCTAGCAGAGATAAGAATACGGCCAAGGCAAGAAGGCCCTGCCTCTTGTAAGGGGCGACTAATAGGTAGGAATCGAGAGGTGAAGAGTGTATGTGTGTGTGCGTGTGTGTGTGTGTGTGTGTGTGTGAGTGTATGTGTGTGTGCGTGTGTGCGTGCGTGTGTGTGTGTCTGTGAGTGTGTGTGTGTGTGTGTATGTGTGTCCCTTCGGCTCGCAGAGAAAAGAAAACAGCGGTGGCAAGAATGCCATGCCTGTCGTAAGAGGTGACTAATGGGTAGGAGTCGAGAGGTGAAGAGTGTATGTGTGTGTGCGTGTGTGTGTGTGCGTGCGTGTGTGTGTGAGTGTGTGTATCCGTTCGGCTTGCAGAGATAAGAATACCGCCGGAGCAAGAAGGCCCTGCCTCTCGTAAGAGGCGACCAAAAGGGAGGAGTCGAGAGGTGAATAGTGTATGTGTGTGTGTGTGACTGTGTGTGTTTCCGCTCGGCTCGCAGAGATAAAAATACGGCCGTGGCAAGAAGGCCATGCTTGCTGTAAGGAGCAACTAATGGGTAGGAGTCGCGAGTTGAAAAGTGTACCTGTGTGTGAGTGTGTGTGTGTGTGCGTGTGTGAGTGTATGTGTGTGTGTCCGTTCGGCTTGCAGAGATAAGAATACAGCCGTGGCAAGAAGGCCCTGCCTGTCGTTTAGAAGAGTTTAGGTGTGTGTGTGTGTGTGTGGTTGTAAGTGTATGTGTGTGTGTCTGTATGGCTCGCAGAGGTAAAAACACGGCCGTGGCAAAAAGGCCCTGCCTGTCGTAAGAGACGACTAATGGGTAGGAGTCGAGAGGTGAAGAGTGTATGTGTGTGTGTGTGTGCGTGTGTGCGTGTGTGAGTGTGTGTGTGTGTGTCCGTTCGGCTCGCAGAGATAAGAATACGGCCGTGGCAAGAAGCCCTGCCTGTCGTTTAGAAGAGTTTAGGTGTGTGTGTGTGGTTGTGAGTGTGTGTGTGTGTGTGTCTGTATGGCTCGCAGAGGTAAAAACACGGCCGTGGCAAAAAGGCCCTGCCTGTCGTAAGAGACGACTAATGGGTAGGAGTCGAGAGGTGAAGAGTGTATGTGTGTGTATGTGTGCGTGTGTGCGTGTGTGAGTGTGTGTGTGTGTCTGTATGGCTCGCAGAGGTAAATACACGGCCGTGGCAAAAAAGCCCTGCCTGTCGTAAGAGGCGACTAATGGGTAGGAGTCGAGAGGTGAAGAGTGTATGTGTGTGTGTGTGTGTGCGTGTGTGTGTGAGTGTGTGTGTGTGTGCGTGTGTGAGTGTGTGTGTATGTATGTATGTCCGTTCGGCCTGCAGAGATAAGAATACAGCCGAGGCAAGAAGGCCCTGCCTGTAGTAAGGTGCGAGTAATAGGTAGGAGTCGAGAGGTGAAGAGTGTAGGTGTGTGTGTGTGAGTGTGTATGTGTGTCTGTATGGCTCGCAAAGATAAGAACACGGCCGTGGCAAAAAGGCCCTGCCTGTCGAAAGAGGCGACTAATGGGTAGGAGTAGAGAGGTGAAGAGTTTATGTGTGTGTCTCTGTGTGCATGTGTGTGTGCGTGTGTGAGTGTGTGTATGTATGTGTGTCCGTTCGGCTTGCAGAGATAAGAACACAGCCGAGGCAAGAAGGCCCTGCCTGTCGTAAGGGGCGAGTAATAGGTAAGAGTCGAGAGGTGAAGAGTTTAGGTGTGTGTGTGTGAGTGTGTGTGTGTGTGTGTCTGTATGGCTCGCAGAGATAAAAACACGGCCGTGGCAAAAAGGCCCTGCCTGTCGTAAGAGACGACTAATGGGTAGGAGTCGAGAGGTGAAGAGTGTATGTGTGTGTGTGTGCGTGTGTGCGTGTGTGAGTGTGTGTGTGTGTCCGTTCGACTCGCAGAGATAAGAATACGGCCGTGGCAAGAAGGCCCTGCCTGTCGTAGGAGGCGACTAATGGGTAGGAGTCGAAAGGTGAAGAGTGTATGTGTGTGTGTATGTATGTGTGTCCGTTCGGCCTGCAGAGATAAGAATACAGCCGAGGCAAGAAGGCCCTGCCTGTCGTAAGGGGCGAGTAATAGGTAGGAGTCGAGAGGTGAAGAGTGTATGTGTGTGTGTGCGTGCGTGCGTGTGTGTGGTGTGTGAGTGTGTGTGTGTATCTGTGTGTGTGAGTGTGTGTGTGTCCAGTAGGCTCGCAGAGATAAGAACACGGCCGTGGCAAGAAGGCCCTGCCTGTCCTAAGAGGCGACTAATGGGTAGGAGTCGAGTGGTGAAGAGTGTATATGTGTGTGTGTGCGTGTGTCCGTGTGTGTGCGTGTGTGAGTGTGTGTGTATGTTTGTGTGTCCGTTTGGCTTGCAGAGATAAGAATACGGCCGAGGCAAGAAGGCCCTGCATTCTTGTAAGGGGCGACTAATAGGTAGGAGTCGAGAGGTGAAGAGTGTATGTGTGTGTGCGTGTGTGTGTGTGAGTGTGCGTGTGTGAGTATGTGTGTGTGTCCGTTTGGCTTGCAGAGATAAGAATACGGCCGAGGCAAGAAGGCCCTGCCTCTTGTAAGGGGCGACTAATAGGTAGGAGTCGAGTGGTGAAGAGTGTATATGTGTGTGTGTGTGCGTGTGTGCGTGTGTGTGCGTGTGTGAGTGTGTGTGTATGTTTGTGTGTCCGTTTGGCTTGCAGAGATAAGAATACGGCCAAGGCAAGAAGACCCTGCCTTTTGCAAGGGGCGACTAATGGGTAGGAGACGAGAGGTGAAGAGTGTATGTGTGTATGCGTGTGTGCGTCTGTGTGTGCGTGTGTGAGTATGTGTGTGTGTCCGTTTGGCTTGCAGAGATAAGAATACGGCCGAGGCAAGAAGGCCCTGCCTCTTGTAAGGGGCGACTAATAGGTAGGAGTCGAGAGGTGAAGAGTGTATGTGTGTGTGCGTGTGTGTGTGTGAGTGTATGTGTGTGTGCGTGTGTGTTCGTGTGTGTGTGTGTGTGAGTGTGTGTGTGTGTATGTTTGTGTGTGTGTCCCTTCGGCTCGCATAGATAAGAAAACAGCGGTGGCAAGAAGGACATGCCTGTCGTAAGAGGTGACTAATGGGTAGGAGTCGAGAGGTGAAAAGTGTATGTGTGTGTGTGTGTGTCTATGAGTGTGTAAGTGTGTGCGTGTGTGCGTGCGTGTGTGTGTGTGAGTGTGTGTGTCCGGTTGGCTCGCAGAGATAAGAACACGGCCGTGGCAAGAAGGCCCTGCCTGTCGTAAGAGGCGACTAATGGGTAGGAGTCGAGAGGTGAAAAGTGTATGTGTGCGTGCGTGTGTGTGTGTGAGTGTGTGTGTATGTGTGTGTCCCTTCGGCTCGCAGAGATAAGAAAACAGCGGTGGCAAGAAGGCCATGCCTGTCGTAATGGGCGACTAATGGGTAGGAGTCGAGAGGTGAAGAATGTATGTGTGCGTGCGTTTGTGCGCGTGTGTGTGTGAGTGTGTGTGTGTATGTGTGTGTGTGTCCCTTCGTCTCGCAGAGATAAGAAAACAGCGGTGGCAAGAAGGCCATGCTTGTCGTAAGAGGCGACTAATGGGTAGGAGTCGAGAGGTGAAGAGTGTAATTGTGTGTGTGTGTGCGCGTGTGTGTGTGCGTGTGTGCGTGCTTGTGTGTGTGATTGTGTGTGTCCGTTCAGCTTGCAGAGATAAGAATACGGCCGGGGCAAGAAGGCCCTGCCTGTCGTAAGTGGCGACTACTGGGTAGGAGTCGAAAGGTGAAGAGTGTATGTGTGTGTGTGTGTGTGTGCGTGTGTGTTTGCGTGTGTGAGTGTGTGTGTGTGTATGTGTGTGTGTCCGTTAGGCTTGCAGAGATAAGAATACGGCCAAGGCAAGAAGGCCCTGCCTCTTGTAAGGGGCGACTAATGTGTAGGAATCGAGAGGTGAAGAGTGTATGTGTGTGTGTGTGTGCGTGTGTGTTTGCGTGTGTGAGTGTGTGTGTGTGTGTGTATGTGTGTGTGTCCGCTAGGCTTGCAGAGATAAGAATACGGCCGAGGCAAGAAGGCCCTGCCTCTTGTAAGGGGCGACTAATAGGTAGGAGTCGAGGGGTGAAGAGTGTATGTGTGTGTGCGTGTGTGTGTGCGTGTGTGAGTATGTGTGTGTGTCCGTTCGGCTTGCAGAGATAAGAACACGGCCGAGGAAAGAAGGCCCTGCCTGACGTAAGAGGCGACTAATGGGTAGGAGTCGAGAGGTGAAGAGTGTATGTGTGTGTGTGTGTGTGCGTGTGTGTTTGCGTGTGTGAGTGTGTGTGTGTATGTGTGTGTGTCCGTTAGGCTTGCAGAGATAAGAATACGGCCAAGGCAAGAAGGCCCTGCCTCTTGTAAGGGGCGACTAATAGGTAGGAATCGAGAGGTGAAGAGTGTATGTGTGTGTGCGTGTGTGCGTGATTGTGTGTGTGTGTAAGTGTATTAGTGTGTGCGTGTGTGCGTGCGTGTGTGTGTGTCTGTGAGTGTGTGTGTGTGTATGTGTGTCCCTTTGGCTCGCAGAGATTAGAATACGGTCGAGGCAAGAGGGACATGCCTCTCGTAAAAGGCGACTAATGGGTAGGAGTCGAGAGGTGAAGAGTGTATGTGTGTGTGCGTGTGTGTGTGTTTGTGCGAATGTGAGTGTGTGTGTATGGGTGTGTGTGTCCGCTCGGCTCGCAGAGATAAAAATACGGCCGTGGCAAGAATGCCCTGCCTGTCTTAAGAGGCGACTAATGGATAGGAGTCGAGAGGTGGAAAGTGTGTGCGTGTGCGTGTGTGCGTGTGTGTGTGCTTGTGTGTGTGTCCGTTCGGCTCGCAGAGATAAGAACACGGCCGTGGCAAAAAGTCAATGAATGTCGTAAGAGGCGACTAATGGGTAGGAGTCGAGAGGTGAAGCGTGTATGTGTGTGTGTGTGTGTGCGAGTGTGTGTGTGTGTGTGTCCGTTCGGCTCGCAGAGATAAGAATACGTCCGTGGCAAGAAGGCCCTGCCTGTCGTAAGAGCAGAATAATGGGTAGGAGTCGAGAGGTGAAGAGTGTATGTGTGTGTGTTTGTGTGCGTGTGTGCGTGCGTGTGTGAGTGTGTGTGTGAGTGTGTGTTTGTCAGTGTGTGTGTGTGTCCGGTCGGCTCGCAGAGATATGAACACGGCCGTGGCAAGAAGGCTCTGCCTGTCGTAAGAGGAGAATAATGGGTAGGAGTCGAGAGGTGAAGAGTGTATGTGTGTGTGTGCGCGCGCGTGTGTGTGTATGTGTATGTGTGTGTGTGTGCGTGTCTCTTCTGCTCGCAGAGGTACGAATACGGCCGTGGCAAGAAGGCCATGCCTGCTGTAAGGAGCAACTAATGGGTAGGAATCGCGAGTTGAAGAGTGTACCTGTGTGTGAGTGTGTGTGTGTGTGCGTGTGTGAGTGTATGTGTGTGTGTGTCCGTTCGACTTGCAGAGATAAGAATACAGCCGTGGCAAGAAGGCCCTGCCTGTCGTTTAGAAGAGTTTAGGTGTGTGTGTGGTTGTGAGTGTGTGTGTGTGTGTGTGTATGGCTCGCAGAGGTAAAAACACGGCCGTGGCAAAAAGGCCCTGCCTGTCGTAAGAGACCACTAATGGGTAGGAGTCGAGAGGTGAAAAGTGTATGTGTGTGTGTGTGTGTGTGCGTGTGTGGGTGTGTGAGTGTGTGTGTGTCTGTCCGTTCGGCTTGCAGAGATAAGAATACGGCCGTGGCAAGAAGCCCTGCCTGTCGTAAGAGGCGACTAATGGGTAGGAGTCGAGAGGTGAAGCGTGTATGTGTGTGTGTGTGCAAGTGTGTGTGTGTGTCCGTTCGGCTCGCAGGGATAGGAATACGTCTGTGGCAAGAAGGCCCTGCCTGTCTTAAAAGGCGACTAATGGATAGGAGTCGAGAGGTGGAGAGTGTGTGCGTGTATGCCTGTGTGCGTGTGTTTGTGTGTGCGTGTGTGTGTGTCCGTTCGGCTTGCAGAGATAAGAACACCGCCTTGGCAAGAAGGCCCTGCTTGTCGTAAGAGGCGACTAATGGGTAGGAGTCGAGAGGTGAAGAGTGTATGTGTGTGTGAGTGTGCGTGTGTGCGTGTGTGTGCGTGTGTGAGTGTGTGTGTGTATTTGTGTGTGTGAGTGTGTGTGTCCAGTCGGCTCGCAGAGATAAGAACACGTCCGTGCCAAGAAGGCCCTGCCTGTCGTAAGCGGTGACTAATGGGTAGAAGTCGAGAGGTGAAGAGTGTATGTGTATGTGTGTGCGTGTGTGCGTGTGTGTGCGTGTGTGAGTGTGTGTGTGTATTTGTGTGTGTGAGTGTGTGTGTCCAGTCGGCTCGCAGAGATAAGAACACGTCCGTGCCAAGAAGGCTCTGCCTGTCGTAAGCGGTGACTAATGGGTAGAAGTCAAGAGGTAAAGAGTGTATGTGTGTGTGTGTGCGTGTGTGCGTGTGTGTGCTTGTGTGAGTGTGTGTGTGTCCGGTCGTCTCACAGAGATATTAAAACAGCCGTGGCAAGAAGGCTATGCCAGTCTTAAGGGGCGACTAATGGGTAGGAGTCGAGAGGTGAAGAGTGTATGTGTGCGTGCGTGTGTGTGTGAATGTGTGTGTGTATGTGTGTGTATGTGTGTATGTCCCTTCTGCTCGCAGAGATAAAAATACAGCCGTGACAAGAAGACCATGCCTGTCGTAAGATGCGACTAATGGGTAGGAGTCGAGAGGTGAAGATTGTGTGTGTGTGTGCGTGTGTGCGTGTGTGTGTGAGTATGTGTGTGTGTATGTGTGTGTGTATACCTTTGGCTCGCAGAGATAAGAATACGTCCGTGGCAAGAAGGCCATGCTTGCTGTAAGGAGCGACTAATTGGTAGGAGTCGAGAGGTGAAGCGTGTATGTGTGTGTGTGTGTGTGCGTGTGTGTGTGCGTGTGTGCGTGTATGCCTGTGAGCGTGTGTTTGTGTGTGCGTGTGTGTGTGTGTCCGTTCGGCTTGCAGAGATAAGAACACGTCCGTGCCAAGAAAGCCCTGCCTGTCGTAAGCGGTGACTAATGGGTAGAAGTCGAGAGGTGAAGAGTGTATGTGTGTGTGTGTGCGTCTGCGTGTGTGCGTGTGTGTGCTTGTGTGAGTGTGTGTGTGTGTCCGGTCGTCTCGCAGAGATAAGAACACGGCCGTGGCAAGAAGGCCCTGCCTGTCGTAAGAGGCGACTAATGGGTAGGAGTCGAGAGGTGAAGAGTGTATGTGTGTGTTTGCATGTGTGCGTGTGTGTGCGTGTGTGAGTGTGTGTGTGTATTTGTGTGTGTGAGTGTGTGTGTCCAGTCGGATCGCAAAGATAAGAACACGGCCGTGGCAAGAGGGCCCTGCCTGTCGTAAGAGGCGTGTGCGTGTGTGTGCGTGTGTAAGTGTGTGTGTATGTGTGTGTGTCTGTTTGGCTTGCAGAGATAAGAATACAGCCAAGGCAAGAAGGCCCTGCCTCTTGTATGGGGCGACTAATAGGTAGGAGTCGAGAGGTGAATAGTGTATGTATGTGTGCGTGTGTTGGTGTGTGTGTGTGTTTGTGCGTGTGTAAGTGTGTGTGTATGTATGTGTGTGTCCATTCGGCTCGCAGAGATTAGAATACGGCCGAGGCAAGAAGGCCATGCCTGTCGTAAGAGGCGACTAATGGGTAGGAGTCGAGAGGTGAAGAGTGTATTGGTGTGTGTGTGTGTGCGTGTGTGTGCGTGTGTGCGTGCGTGTGTGTGTGAGTGTGTGTGTGTCCGTTCGGCTTGCAGAGATAAGAACACGTCCGTGCCAAGAAAGCCCTGCCTGTCGTAAGCGGTGACTAATGGGTAGAAGTCGAGAGGTGAAGAGTGTATGTGTGTGTGTGTGCGTCTGCGTGTGTGTGCGTGTGTGAGTGTGTGTGTGTATTTGTGTGTGTGAGTGTGTGTGTGTCCAGTAGGCTCGCAGAGATAAGAACACGGCAGTGGCAAGAAGGCCCTGCCTGTCGTAAGAGGCGACTAATGGGTAGGAGTCGAGAGCTGAAGAGTGTAATTGTGTGATTGTGTGCGCGTGTGTGTGTGCGTGTGTGCGTGCTTGTGTGTGTGAGTGTGTGTGTCCGTTCAGCTTGCAGAGATAAGCTTACGGCCGAGGCAAGAAGACCCTGCCTGTCGTAAGTGGCGACTAATTGGTAGGAGTCGAGAGGTGAAGAGTGTATGTGTGTGTGTGTGTGCGTGTGTGCGTGTGTGTGTGCGTGTGTGAGTGTGTGTGTGTCCGGTCGGCTCGCAGAGATAAGAACACGTCCGTGCCAAGAAGGCCCTGCCTGTCGTAAGCGGTGACTAATGGGTAGAAGTCGAGAGGTGAAGAGTGTATGTGTGTGTGTGTGCGTGTGTGCGTGTGTGTGCTTGTGTGAGTGTGTGTGTGTCCGGTCGTCTCGCAGAGATAAGAAAACAGCCGTGGCAAGAAGGCCTTGCCAGTCTTAAGGAGCGACTAATGGGTAGGAGTCGAGAGGTGAAGAGTGTATGTGTGCGTGCGTGTGTGTGTGAATGTGTGTGTGTGTATGTGTGTGTATGTGTGTGTGTCCCTTCTGCTCGCAGAGATAAAAATACAGCCGTGACAAGAAGGCCATGCCTGTCGTAAGAGGCGACTAATGGGTAGGAGTCGAGAGGTGAAGATTGTGTGTGTGTGTGCGCGTGTGCGTGTGTGTGTGAGTATGTGTGTGTATATGTGTGTGTGTATACCTTTGGCTCGCAGAGATAAGAATACGTCCGTGGCAAGAAGGCCATGCTTGCTGTAAGGAGCGACTAATTGGTAGGAGTCGAGATGTGAAGCGTGTATGTGTGTGTGTGTGTGTGTGCAAGTGTGTGTGTGTGTCCGTTCGGCTCGCAGAGATAGAAATACGTCTGTGGCAAGAAGGCCCTGCCTGTCTTAAGAGGCGACTAATGGATAGGAGTCGAGAGGTTTGGAGTGTGTGCGTGTGCGTGTGTGCGTGTATGCCTGTGAGCGTGTGTTTGTGTGTGCGTGTGTGTGTGTGTCCGTTCGGCTTGCAGAGATAAAAACACCGCCGTGGCAAGAAGGCCCTGCTTGTCGTAAGAGGCGACTAATGGGTAGGAGTCGAGAGGTGAAGAGTGTATGTGTGTGTGAGTGTGCGTGTGTGCGTGTGTGTGCGTGTGTGAGTGTGTGTGTGTATTTGTGTGTGTGAGTGTGTGTGTCCAGTCGGCTCGCAGAGATAAGAACACGGCCGTGGCAAGAAGGCCCTGCCTGTCGTAAGAGGCGTGTGCGTGTGTGTGCGTGTGTAAGTGTGTGTGTATGTGTGTGTGTCTGTTTGGCTTGCAGAGATAAGAATACGGCCGAGGCAAGAAGGCCCTGCCTCTTGTATGGGGCGACTAATAGGTAGAAGTCGAGAGGTCAATAGTGTATGTGTGTGTGCGTGTGTGGGTGTGTGTGTGTTTGTGCGTGTGTGTGTGTGTATGTATGTGTGTGTCCATTCGGCTCTCAGAGATTAGAATACGGCCGAGGCAAGAAGGCCATGCCTGTCGTAAGAGGCGACTAATGGGTAGGAGTCGAGAGGTGAAGAGTGTATTTGTGTGTGTGTGTGCGTGTGTGTGCGTGTGTGCGTGCGTGTGTGTGTAAGTGTGTGTGTGTCCGTTCGGCTTGCAGAGATAAGCTTATGGCCGAGGCAAGAAGGCCCTGCCTGTCGTAAGTGGCGACTAATTGGTAGGAGTCGAGAGGTGAAGAGTGTATGTGTGTGTGTGTGTGCTTGTGTGCGTGTGTGTGTGCGTGTGTGAGTGTGTGTGTGTCCGGTCGGCTCGCAGAGATAAGAACACGGCCGTGGCAAGAAGGCCCTGCCTGTCGTAAGAGGCGACTTATGGGTAGGAGTCGAGTGGTGAAGAGTGTATATGTGTGTGTGTGCGTGTGTGCGTGTGTGTGCGTGTGTGAGTGTGTGTGTATGTTTGTGTGTCCGTTTGGATTGCAGAGATAAGAATACGGCCAAGGCAAGAAGACCCTGCCTTTTGTAAGGGGCGACTAATAGGTAGGAGACGAGAGGTGAAGAGTGTATGTGTGTATGCGTGTGTGCGTGTGTGTGTGCGTGTGTGAGTATGTGTGTGTGTCCGTTTGGCTTGCAGAGATAAGAATAGGGCCGAGGCAAGAAGGCCCTGCCTCTTGTAAGGGGCGACTAATAGGTAGGAGTCGAGAGGTGAAGAGTGTATGTGTGTGTGCGTGTGTGTGTGTGAGTGTATGTGTGTGTGCGTGTGTGTGTGTGAGTGTATGTGTGTGTGCGTGTGTGTTCGTGTGTGTGTGTGTGTGTGTGTGTGTGAGTGTGTGTGTGTTTATGTTTGTGTGTGTGTCCCTTCGGCTCGCAGAGATAAGAAAACAGCGGTGGCAAGAAGGACATGCCTGTCGTAAGGCGCGACTAATGGGTAGGAGTCGAGAGGTGAAGAGTGTATGTGTGCGTGCGTGTGTGCGTGTGTGTGTGAGTGTGTGTGTATGTGTATGTGTGTCCCTTCGGCTCGCAGAGATAAGAAATCAGCGGTTTCAAGAAGGCCATGCCTGTCGTAAGAGGTGACTAATGGGTAGGAGTCGAGAGGTGAAAAGTGTATGTGTGTGTGTGTGTGAGTGTGTGTGTATGTGTGTGTCCCTTCGGCTCACAGAGATAAGAAAACAGCGGTGGCAAGAAGGCCATGCCTGTCGTAATGGGCGACGAATGGGTAGGAGTCGAGAGGTGAAGAATGTATGTGTGCGTGCGTGTGTGTGTGAGTGTGTGTGTATGTGTGTGTCCCTTCGGCTCGCAGAGATAAGAAAACAGCGGTGGCAAGAAGGCCATGCTTGTCGTAAGAGGCGACTAATGGGTAGGAGTCGAGAGGTGAAGAGTGTAATTGTGTGTGTGTGTGCGCGTGTGTGTGTGCGTGTGTGCGTGCTTGTGTGTGTGAGTGTGTGTGTATGTGTGTGTGTGTGTCACTTCGGCTCACAGAGATAAGAATACGGCCGAGGAAAGAAGGCCCTTCCTGACGTAAGAGGCGACTAATGGGTAGGAGTCGAGAGGTGAAGAGTGTATGTGTGTGTGTGTGTGTGCGTGTGTGTTTGCGTGTGTGAGTGTGTGTGTGTGTGTATGTGTGTGTCAGTTAGGCTTGCAGAGATAAGAATACGGCCGAGGCAAGAAGGCCCTGCCTCTTGTAAGGGGCGACTAATAGGTAGGAGTCGAGGGGTGAAGAGTGTATGTGTGTGTGCGTGTGTGTGTGCGTGTGTGTGTGCGTGTGTGTGTGCGTGTGTGAGTATGTGTGTGTGTCCGTTCGGCTTGCAGAGATAAGAACACGGCCGAGGAAAGAAGGCCCTGCCTGACGTAAGAGGCGATTAATGGGTAGGAGTCGAGAGGTGAAGAGTGTATATGTGTGTGTGTATGTGTGTGCGTGTGTGTTTGCGTGTGTGAGTGTGTGTGTGTGTGTGTATGTGTGTGTGTCCGTTAGGCTTGCAGAGATAAAAATACGGCCAAGGCAAGAAGGCCCTGCCTCTTGTAAGGGGCGACTAATAGGTAGGAATCGAGAGGTGAAGAGTGTATGTGTGTGTGCGTGTGTGCGTGTGTGTGTGTGAGTGTATGTGTGTGTGCGTGTGTGCGTGCGTGTGTGTGTGTCTGTGAGTGTGTGTGTGTATGTGTGTCCCTTCGGCTCGCAGAGAAAAGAAAACAGCGGTGGCAAGAATGCCTTGCCTGTCGTAAGAGGTGACTAATGGGTAGGAGTCGAGAGGTGAAGAGTGTATGTGTGTGTGCGTGTGTGTGTGTTTGTGCGTATGTGAGTGTGTGTGTATATGTATGTGTGTCCGTTCGGCTTGCAGAGATAAGAATACGGCCGTGACAAGAAGGCCATGCTTGTTGTAATTAGCGGCTAATGGGTAGGAGTCGAGAGGTGAAGAGTGTATGTGTGTGTGCGTGTGTGCGTGTGTGTGTGTGTGAGTGTATGTGTGTGTGCGTGTGTGCGTGCGTGTGTGTGTCTGTGAGTGTGTGTGTGTGTATGTGTGTCCCTTCGGCTCGCAGAGAAAAGAAAACAGCGGTGGCAAGAATGCCATGCCTGTCGTAAGAGGTGATTAATGGGTAGGAGTCGAGAGGTGATGAGTGTATGTGTGTGTGCGTGTGTGTGTGTTTGTGCGTTTGTAAGTGTGTGTGTATGTATGTAAGTGTCCGTTCGGCTCGCAGAGATTAGAATACGGTCGAGGCAAGAAGGACATGCCTGTCGTAAAAGGCGACTAATGGGTAGGAGTCGAGAGGTGAAGAGTGTATGTGTGTGTGTTTGTGTGCGTGTGTGCGTGCGTGTGTTAGTGTGTGTGTGAGTGTGTGTGTGTGTCAGTGTGTGTGTGTCCGGTCGGCTCGCAGAGATATGAACACGGCCGTGGCAAAAAGGCTCTGCCTGTCGTAAGAGGAGAATAATGGGTAGGAGTCGAGAGGTGAAGAGTGTATGTGTGTGTGTGCGCGCGTGTGTGTGTGTGTGTATGTGTATGTGTGTGTGTGTGTGTGCGTGTCTCTTCTGCTCGCAGAGGTACGAATACGGCCGTGGCAAGAAGGCCATGCCTGCCGTAAGGAGCAACTAATGGGTAGGAATCGCGAGTTGAAAAGTGTACCTGTGTGTGAGTGTGTTTGTGTGTGCGTGTGTGAGTGTATGTGTGTGTGTGTCCGTTCGGCTTGCAGAGATAAGAATACAGCCGTGGCAAGAAGGCCCTGCCAGTCGTTTAGAAGAGTTTAGGTGTGTGTGTGTGTGGTTGTGAGTGTGTGTGTGTGTGTGTCTGTATGGCTCGCAGAGGTAAAAACACGGCCGTGGCAAAAAGGCCCTGCCTGTCGTAAGAGACGACTAATGGGTAGGCGTCGAGAGGTGAAGAGTGTATGTGTGTGTGTGTGTGCGTGTGTGCGTGTGTGAGTGTGTGTGTGTGTCCGTTGGCTCGCAGAGATAAGAATACGGCCGTGGCAAGAAGCCCTGCCTGTCGTAAGAGGCGACTAATGGGTAGGAGTCGAGAGGTGAAGAGTGTATGTGTGTGTCTGTGTGTGCGTGTGTGTGTGAGTGTGTGTGTGTGTGCGTGTGTGAGTGTGTGTGTATGTATGTGTGTCCGTTCGGCCTGCATAGGTAAGAATACAGCCGAGGCAAGAAGGCCCTGCCTGTCGTAATGGGCGACGAATGGGTAGGAGTCGAGAGGTGAAGAATGTATGTGTGCGTGCGTGTGTGTGTGAGTGTGTGTGTATGTGTGTGTCCCTTCGGCTCGCAGAGATAAGAAAACAGCGGTGGCAAGAAGGCCATGCTTGTCGTAAGAGGCGACTAATGGGTAGGAGTCGAGAGGTGAAGAGTGTAATTGTGTGTGTGTGTGCGCGTGTGTGTGTGCGTGTGTGCGTGCTTGTGTGTGTGAGTGTGTGTGTATGTGTGTGTGTGTGTCACTTCGGCTCACAGAGATAAGAATACGGCCGAGGAAAGAAGGCCATTCCTGACGTAAGAGGCGACTAATGGGTAGGAGTCGAGAGGTGAAGAGTGTATGTGTGTGTGTGTGTGTGCGTGTGTGTTTGCGTGTGTGAGTGTGTGTGTGTGTGTATGTGTGTGTCAGTTAGGCTTGCAGAGATAAGAATACGGCCGAGGCAAGAAGGCCCTGCCTCTTGTAAGGGGCGACTAATAGGTAGGAGTCGAGGGGTGAAGAGTGTATGTGTGTGTGCGTGTGTGTGTGCGTGTGTGTGTGCGTGTGTGTGTGCGTGTGTGAGTATGTGTGTGTGTCCGTTCGGCTTGCAGAGATAAGAACACGGCCGAGGAAAGAAGGCCCTGCCTGACGTAAGAGGCGACTAATGGGTAGGAGTCGAGAGGTGAAGAGTGTATATGTGTGTGTGTATGTGTGTGCGTGTGTGTTTGCGTGTGTGAGTGTGTGTGTGTGTGTATGTGTGTGTGTCCGTTAGGCTTGCAGAGATAAAAATACGGCCAAGGCAAGAAGGCCCTGCCTCTTGTAAGGGGCGACTAATAGGTAGGAATCGAGAGGTGAAGAGTGTATGTGTGTGTGCGTGTGTGCGTGTGTGTGTGTGAGTGTATGTGTGTGTGCGTGTGTGCGTGCGTGTGTGTGTGTCTGTGAGTGTGTGTGTGTATGTGTGTCCCTTCGGCTCGCAGAGAAAAGAAAACAGCGGTGGCAAGAATGCCTTGCCTGTCGTAAGAGGTGACTAATGGGTAGGAGTCGAGAGGTGAAGAGTGTATGTGTGTGTGCGTGTGTGTGTGTTTGTGCGTATGTGAGTGTGTGTGTATATGTATGTGTGTCCGTTCGGCTTGCAGAGATAAGAATACGGCCGTGACAAGAAGGCCATGCTTGTTGTAATTAGCGGCTAATGGGTAGGAGTCGAGAGGTGAAGAGTGTATGTGTGTGTGCGTGTGTGCGTGTGTGTGTGTGTGAGTGTATGTGTGTGTGCGTGTGTGCGTGCGTGTGTGTGTCTGTGAGTGTGTGTGTGTATGTGTGTCCCTTCGGCTCGCAGAGAAAAGAAAACAGCGGTGGCAAGAATGCCATGCCTGTCGTAAGAGGTGATTAATGGGTAGGAGTCGAGAGGTGATGAGTGTATGTGTGTGTGCGTGTGTGTGTGTTTGTGCGTTTGTAAGTGTGTGTGTATGTATGTAAGTGTCCGTTCGGCTCGCAGAGATTAGAATACGGTCGAGGCAAGAAGGACATGCCTGTCGTAAAAGGCGACTAATGGGTAGGAGTCGAGAGGTGAAGAGTGTATGTGTGTGTGTTTGTGTGCGTGTGTGCGTGCGTGTGTGAGTGTGTGTGTGAGTGTGTGTGTGTGTCAGTGTGTGTGTGTCCGGTCGGCTCGCAGAGATATGAACACGGCCGTGGCAAAAAGGCTCTGCCTGTCGTAAGAGGAGAATAATGGGTAGGAGTCGAGAGGTGAAGAGTGTATGTGTGTGTGTGCGCGCGTGTGTGTGTGTGTGTATGTGTATGTGTGTGTGTGTGTGCGTGTCTCTTCTGCTCGCAGAGGTACGAATACGGCCGTGGCAAGAAGGCCATGCCTGCCGTAAGGAGCAACTAATGGGTAGGAATCGCGAGTTGAAAAGTGTACCTGTGTGTGAGTGTGTTTGTGTGTGCGTGTGTGAGTGTATGTGTGTGTGTGTCCGTTCGGCTTGCAGAGATAAGAATACAGCCGTGGCAAGAAGGCCCTGCCAGTCGTTTAGAAGAGTTTAGGTGTGTGTGTGTGTGGTTGTGAGTGTGTGTGTGTGTGTGTCTGTATGGCTCGCAGAGGTAAAAACACGGCCGTGGCAAAAAGGCCCTGCCTGTCGTAAGAGACGACTAATGGGTAGGCGTCGAGAGGTGAAGAGTGTATGTGTGTGTGTGTGTGCGTGTGTGCGTGTGTGAGTGTGTGTGTGTGTCCGTTGGCTCGCAGAGATAAGAATACGGCCGTGGCAAGAAGCCCTGCCTGTCGTAAGAGGCGACTAATGGGTAGGAGTCGAGAGGTGAAGAGTGTATGTGTGTGTCTGTGTGTGCGTGTGTGTGTGAGTGTGTGTGTGTGTGCGTGTGTGAGTGTGTGTGTATGTATGTGTGTCCGTTCGGCCTGCATAGGTAAGAATACAGCCGAGGCAAGAAGGCCCTGCCTGTCGTAAGGTGCGAGTAATAGGTAGGAGTCGAGAGGTGAAGAGTGTAGGTGTGTGTGTGTGTGTGAATGTGTATGTGTGTCTGTATGGCTCGCAAAGATAAGAACACGGCCGTGGCAAAAAGGCTCTGCCTGTCGAAAGAGGCGTATAATGGGTAGGAGTGGAGAGGTGAAGAATTTATGTGTGTGTGTGTGTGTGTGTGTGTGTGCATGTGTGTGTGCGTGTGTGAGTGTGGGTGTATGTATGTGTGTCCGTTCGGCTTGCAGAGATAAGAACACAGCCGAGGCAAGAAGTCCCTGCCTGTCGTAAGGGGCGAGTAATAGGTAAGAGTCGAGAGGTGAAGAGTTTAGGTGTGTGTGTGTGTGTGAGTGTGTGTGTGTGTCTGTATGGCTCGCAGAGATAAAAACACGGCCGTGGCAAAAAGGCCCTGCCTGTCTTAAGAGACGACTAATGGGTAGGAGTCGAGAGGTGAAGAGTGTATGTGTGTGTGTGCGTCTGTGCGTGTGTGAGTGTGTGTGTGTGTGTGTGTGTGTCGGTTCGGCTCGCAGAGATAAGAATACGGCCGTGGCAAGAAGGCCCTATCTGTCGTAGGAGGCGACTAATGGGTAGGAGTCGAAAGGTGAAGAGTGTATGTGTGTGTGTGTGCGTGTGTGTGTGTGTGTGAGGGTGTGTGTGTGTGTGCGTGTGTGAGTGTGTGTGTATGTATGTGTGTCCGTTCGGCCTGCAGAGATAAGAATACAGCCGAGGCAAGAAGGCCCTGCCTGTCGTAAGGGGCGAGTAATAGGTAGGAGTCGAGAGGTGAAGAGTGTATGTGTGCGTGCGTGTGTGCGTGTGTGTGTGTGTGTGTATGTGTATGTGTGTCCCTTTGGCTCGCAGAGATAAGAAATCAGCGGTTTCAAGAAGGCCATGCCTGTCGTAAGAGGTGACTAATGGGTAGGAGTCGAGAGGTGAAGAGTGTATGTGTCTGTGTGTATGTGTGTGTGTGTCCGTTTGGCTTGCAGAGATAAGAATACGGCCGAGGCAAGAAGACCCTGCCTGTCTTAAGAGGCGACTAATGGATAGGAGTCGAGAGGTGAAGAGTGTATGTGTGTGTGCGCGCGTGTGTGTGTGTGCCTGTGTGCGTGTGTTTGTCTGTGCGTGTGTGTGTGTGTCCGTTCGGCTCGCAGAGATAAGAATACGTCCGTGGCAAGAAGGCCCTGCCTGTCTTAAGAGGCGACTAATGGATAAGAATCGAGAGGTGGAAAGTGTGTGCGTGTGGGTGTGCGTGTGCGTGTGTGCGTGTGTGCCTGTGTGCGTGTGTTTGTCTGTGCGTGTGTGTGTGTGTCCGTTCGGCTCGCAGAGATAAGAATACGTCCGTGGCAAGAAGGCCCTGCCTGTCTTAAGAGGCGACTAATGGATAGGAGTCGAGAGGTGAAGAGTGTATGTGTGTGTGCGCGCGTGTGTGTGTGTGTGCCTGTGTGCGTGTGTTTGTCTGTGCGTGTGTGTGTGTGTCCGTTCGGATTGCAGAGATAAGAACACGGCCGTGGCAAGAAGTCCCTGCCTGTCGTAAGAGGAGAATAATGGGTAGAAGTCGAGAGGTGAATAGTGTATGTGTCTGTGTGTATGTGTGTGTGTGTCCGTTTGGCTTGCAGAGATAAGAATACGGCCGAGGCAAGAAGACCCTGCCTGTCTTAAGAGGCGACTAATGGATAGGAGTCGAGAGGTGAAGAGTGTATGTGTGTGTGCGCGCGTGTGTGTGTGTGTGCCTGTGTGCGTGTGTTTGTCTGTGCGTGTGTGTGTGTGTCCGTTCGGCTCGCAGAGATAAGAATACGTCCGTGGCAAGAAGGCCCTGCCTGTCTTAAGAGGCGACTAATGGATAGGAATCGAGAGGTGGAGAGTGTGTGCGTGTGGGTGTGCGTGTGCGTGTGTGCGTGTGTGCCTGTGTGCGTGTGTTTGTCTGTGCGTGTGTGTGTGTGTCCGTTCGGCTCGCAGAGATAAGAATACGTCCGTGGCAAGAAGGCCCTGCCTGTCTTAAGAGGCGACTAATGGATAGGAGTCGAGAGGTGAAGAGTGTATGTGTGTGTGCGCGCGTGTGTGTGTGTGTGCCTGTGTGCGTGTGTTTGTCTGTGCGTGTGTGTGTGTGTCCGTTCGGCTCGCAGAGATAAGAATACGTCCGTGGCAAGAAGGCCCTGCCTGTCTTAAGAGGCGACTAATGGATAGGAATCGAGAGGTGGAGAGTGTGTGCGTGTGGGTGTGCGTGTGCGTGTGTGCGTGTGTGCCTGTGTGCGTGTGTTTGTCTGTGCGTGTGTGTGTGTGTCCGTTCGGCTCGCAGAGATAAGAATACGGCCGAGGCAAGAAGACCCTGCCTGTCTTAAGAGGCGACTAATGGATAGGAGTCGAGAGGTGAAGAGTGTATGTGTGTGTGCGCGCGTGTGTGTGTGTGTGCCTGTGTGCGTGTGTTTGTCTGTGCGTGTGTGTGTGTGTCCGTTCGGCTCGCAGAGATAAGAATACGTCCGTGGCAAGAAGGCCCTGCCTGTCTTAAGAGGCGACTAATGGATAGGAGTCGAGAGGTGAAGAGTGTATGTGTGTGTGCGCGCGTGTGTGTGTGTGTGCCTGTGTGCGTGTGTTTGTCTGTGCGTGTGTGTGTGTGTGTCCGTTCGGCTTGCAGAGATAAGAACACGGCCGTGGCAAGAAGTCCCTGCCTGTCGTAAGAGGAGAATAATGGGTAGAAGTCGAGAGGTGAATAGTGTATTTGTGCTTGCGTGTGTGTGTTTGTGTGTGAGTGTGTGTGTGTGTGTCCGTTCGGCTCGCAGAGATAAGAATGCGTTCGTTGCAAGAAGGCCCTGCCTGTCTTAAGAGACGACTAATGGATAGGAGTCGAGAGGTGGAGAGTGTGTGCGTGTGCGTGTGCGATTGCGTGTGTGCGTTTGTGCCTGTGTGCGTGTGTTTGTGTGTGCGTGTATGTGTGTCCGGTCGGCTCGCTGAAATGAGAACACGGCCGTGGCAAGAAGGCCCTGCCTGTCGTAAGAGGCGACTAATGGGTAGGAGTCGAGAGGTGAAGAGTGTATGTGTGTGTGTACGTGTGTGCGTGTGTGTGTGCGTGTGTGAGTATGTGTGTGTGTCCGTTCGGCTTGCAGAGATAAGAATACGTCTGTGGCAAGAAGTCCCTGAATGTCGTAAGAGGCGACTAATGGGTAGGAGTCGAGAGGTTAAGAGTGTATGTGTATGTGTGTGTGCGTGTGTGGGTGTGTGTGTGTTTGTGCGTGTGTAAATATGTGTTTGTATGTATGTGTGTGTCCATTCGGTTCGCAAAGATTAGAATACGGCCGAGGCAAGAAGGCCCTGCCTCTTGTAAGGGGCGACTAATAGGTAGGAGTCGAGAGGTGAATAGTGTATGTGTATGTGTGTGTGCGTGTGTGGGTGTGTGTGTGTTTGTGCGTGTGTAAATGTATGTGTGTATGTATGTGTGTGTCCATTCGGTTCGCAGAGATAAGAATACGGCCGAGGCAAGAAGGCCATGCCTGTCGTAAGAGGCGACTAATGGGTAGGAGTCGAGGGGTGAAAAGTGTATTTGTGTGTGTGCGTGTGTGTGCGTGTGTGCGTGCTTGTGTGTGTGAGTGTGTGTGTGTGTATGTGTGTGTGTCCGTTTGGCTCGCAGAGATAAAAATACGTCCGTGGTAAGAAGGCCCTGCCTTTCTTAAGAGGCGACTAATGGATAGGAATCGAGAGGTGGAGAGTGTGTGCGTGTGCGTGTACGTTTGCGTGTGTGCGTTTGTGCCTGTGTGCGTGTGTTTGTGTGTGCGTGTGTGTGTGTGTCCGTTCGGCTTGCAGAGATAAGAACACGGCCGTGGCAAGAAGTCCCTGCCTGTCGTAAGAGGCGACTAATGAATAGGAGTCGAGAGGTGAAGAGTGTATGTGTCTTTGTGTGTGTGCGTGTGTTTGTGCGTGTGTGAGTATGTGTGTGTGTTTGTGTGTGTGTGTGTGTGTCCGTTTGGCTTGCAGAGATAAGAATACGGCCGAGGCAAGAAGGCCCTGCCTGTCGTAAGAAACGACTAATGGGTAGGAGTCGAGCGGTGGAGAGTGTGTGCGTGTGCGTGTGTGTGTGTGCGTGTGTGTGTGTGTCCGTTCGGCTTGCAGAGATAAGAACACGGCCGTGGCAAGAAGTCCCTGCCTGTCGTAATAGGAGAATAATGGGTAGGAGTCGAGAGGTGAAGAGTGTATGTGTGTGTGTGCGTGTGTGCTTGTGTGTGTGCGTGTGTGAGTATGTGTGTGTGTCCGTTCGGCTTGCAGAGATAAGAACACGGCCGTGGCAAGAAGTCCCTGCCTGTCGTAAGAGGAGAATAATGGGTAGGAGTCGAGAGGTGAAGAGTGTATGTGTGTGTGTGTGCGTGTGTGCGTGTGTGGGCGTGTGTGAGTGTGTGTGTATGTGTGTGTGTCCGTTTGGCTTGCAGAGATAAGAATACGGCCGAGGCCAGAAGGCCCTGCCTCTTGTAAGGGTCAACTAATAAGTAGGAGTCGAGAGGTCAAGAGTTTATGTGTGTGTGTGCGTGTGTGCGTGTGTGCGTGTGTGTGTGCGTGTGTGTGCGTGTGTGAGTATGTGTGTGTGTTAGTTTGGCTTGCAGAGATGAGAACACGACCGCGGCAAGAAGGCCCTGCTTATCGTAAGAGGCGACTAAAAGGTAGGAGTCGAGAGGTGAAGAGTGTATGTGTGTGTGCGTGTGTGCGTGTGTGTGCTTGTGCGTTTGTGCGTGTGTGAGTGTGTGTGTATAAGTGTGTGTGTCCGTTCGGCTTGCAGAGATATGAATACTGCCGGGGCAAGAAGGCCCTGCCTCTCGTAAGAGGCGACTAAAAGGTAGGGGTCGAGAGGTGAAGAGTGTATGTGTGTGTGTGTGAGTGTGTGTCTTTGTCCGCTCGGCTCGCAGAGATAAGATTACGGCCGTGGTAAGAAGGCCCTGCCTGTCTTAAGAGGCGGCTAATGGATATTAGTCGAGAGGTGGAGAGTGTGTGCGTGTGCGTGTGCGTGTGTGTGGGTGCGTGTGTGTGCGTGTGTGCGTGTGTGTGTGTGAGTGTATGTGTGTCCGTTCGGCTCGCAGAGATAAGAACACGGCCGTGGCAAGAAGTCCCTGAATGTCGTAAGAGGCGACTAATGGGTAGGAGTCGAGAGGTAAAGCGTGTATGTGTGTGTATGTGTGTGTGCGAGTGTGTGTGTGTGTGTCCGTTTGGCCCGCAGAGATAAGAACACGTCCGTAGCAAGAAGGCCCTGCCTGTCGTAAGAGGCGACTAATGGATAGGAGTCGAGAGGTGGAGAGTGTGTGCGTGTACGTGTGCGTGCGTGTTTAAGTGTGTGTGTATGTGAGTGTGTGAGTGTGTGTGTGTGCGGTCGGCTCGCAGAGATAAGAACACAGCCGTGGCAAGAAGGCCCTGCCTGTCGTAAGAGGCGAGTAATAAGTAGGAGCCGAAAGGTGAAGAGTGTATGTGTGTGTGTGCGTGTGTGTGTGCGTGTGTGAGTATGTGTGTGTGTTAGTTCGGCTTGCAGAAATAAGAACACGACCGAGGCAAGAAGGCCCTGCCTATCGTAAGAGGCGACTAATAGGTAGGAGTCGAGAGGTGAAGAGTGTATGTTTGTGTGCGTGTGTGCGTGTGTGTGTGCGTGTGTGAGTATGTGTGTGTGTCCGTTCGGCTTGCAGAGATAAGAATACGGCCGTGGCAAAAAGGCCATGCTTGCTGTAAGGAGCGACTAATTGGTAGTAGTCGATAGGTGAAGAGTGTATGTGTGTGTGCGTGTGTGCGTGTATGTGTGTTTGTGCGTGTGTGAGTGTGTGTGTATAAGTGTGTGTGTCCGTTCGGCTTGCAGAGATATGAATACGGCCGGGGCAAGAAGGCCCTGCCTCTCGTAAGAGGCGACTAAAAGGTAGGGGTCGAGAGGTGAAGAGTGTATGTGTGTGTGTGTGTGTGAGTGTGTGTGTTTGTCCGCTCGGCTCGCAGAGATAGGATTACGGCCGTGGCAAGAAGGCCCTGCCTGTCTTAAGAGGCGGCTAATGGATAGGAGTCGAGAGGTGGAGAGTGTGTGCGTGTGCGTGTGCGTGTGTGTGGGTGCGTGTGTGTGCGTGTGTGCGTGTGTTTGTGTGAGTCTGTGTGTGTCCGTTCGGCTCGCAGAGATAAGAACACGGCCGTGGCAAGAAGTCCCTGAATGTCGTAAGAGGCGACTAATGGGTAGGAGTCGAGAGGTGAAGCGTGTATGTGTGTGTATGTGTGTGTGCGTGTGTGCGTGTGTATGCGTGTGTGAGTGTGTGTGTGTGTTAGTTTGGCTTGCAGAGATGAGAACACGACCGCGGCAAGAAGGCCCTGCTTATCGTAAGAGGCGACTAAAAGGTAGGAGTCGAGAGGTGGAGAGTGTGTGCGTGTGCGTGTGTGTGGGTGCGTGTGTGTGCGTGTGTGCGTGTGTGCGTGTGTTTGTGTGAGTGTGTGTGTGTCCGTTCGGCTCGCAGAGATAAGAACACGGCCGTGGCAAGAAGTCCCTGAATGTCGTAAGAGGCGACTAATGGGTAGGAGTCGAGAGGTGAAGCGTGTATGTGTGTGTATGTGTGTGTGCGAGTGTGTGTGTGTGTGTCCGTTTGGCTCGCAGAGATAAGAACACGTCCGTAGCAAGAAGGCCCTGCCTGTCGTAAGAGGCGACTAATGGATAGGAGTCGAGAGATGGAGAGTGTGTGCGTGTACGTGTGCGTGCGTGTTTATGTGTGTGTGTATGTGAGTGTGTGAGTGTGTGTGTGTGCGGTCGGCTCGCAGAGATAAGAACACAGCCGTGGCAAGAAGGCCCTGCCTGTCGTAAGAGGCAAGTAATAAGTAGGAGTCGAGAGGTGAAGAGTGTATGTGTGTGTGTGCGTGTGTGCGTGTGTGTGTGCGTGTGTGAGTATGTGTGTGTGTTAGTTCGGCTTGCAGAAATAAGAACACGACCGAGGCAAGAAGGCCCTGCCTATCGTAAGAGGCGACTAATAGGTAGGAGTCGAAAGGTGAAGAGTGTATGTTTGTGTGCGTGTGTGCGTGTATGTGTGCGTGTGTGAGTATGTGTGTGTGTCCGTTCGGCTTGCAGTGATAAGAACACGGCCAAGGCAAGAAGGCCCTGCCTATCGTAAGAGGCGACTAATTGGTAGGAGTCGAGAGGTGAAGAGTGTATGTGTGTGTGTGCGTGTGTGCGTGTGTGTGTGCGTGTGTGAGTATGTGTGTGTGTTAGTTCGGCTTGCAGAAATAAGAACACGACTGAGGCAAGAAGGCCCTGCCTATCGTAAGAGGCGACTAATAGGTAGGAGTCGAGAGGTGAAGAGTGTATGTTTGTGTGCGTGTGTGCGTGTGTGTGTGCGTGTGTGAGTATGTGTGTGTGTGTCCGTTCGGCTTGCAGTGATAAGAACACGGCCAAGGCAAGAAGGCCCTGCCTATCGTAAGAGGCGACTAATAGGTAGGAGTCGAGAGGTGAAGAATGTATGTGTGTGTGCGTGTGGGCGTGTTTGTGTGTGTGTGAGTGTATGTGTGTGTGCGTGTGTGCGTGCGTGTGTGTGTGTGTGTTTGTGTGTGTGTGTATGTATGTGTGTGTGTCCCTTCAGCTTGCAGAGATAAGAAAACAGCCGTGGCAAGAAAGCGATGCAAATCGTACGGGGCGACTAATGGATAGGAGTCGAGTGGCGAAGAGTGGGCGACTAATAAGTAGGAGTCGAGAGGTGAAAAGTGTATGTGTGTGTGCGTGTGTGCGTGTGTGTGTGCGTGTGTGAGTATGTGTGTGTGTTAGTTTGGCTTGCAGAAATAAGAACACGACCGAGGCAACAAGGCCCTGTCTATCGTAAGAGGCGACTAATAGGTAGGAGTCGAGAGATAAAGAGTGTATGTTTGTGTGCGTGTGTGCGTGTGTGTGTGCGTGTGTGAGTATGTGTGTGTGTCCGTTCGGCTTGCAGTGATAAGAACACGGCCAAGGCAAGAAGGCCCTGCCTGTCGTGAGAGACGACTAATAGGTAGGAGTCGAGAGGTGAAGAATGTATGTGTGTGTGCGTATGTGCGTGTTTGTGTGTGTGTGTGAGTGTATGTGTGTGTGCATGTGTGCGTGCGTGTGTGCGTGTGTGTGTGTGAGTGTGTGTGTGTATGTGTGTGTCCGTTCGGCTTGCAGAGATAAGAACACGGCCGTGGCAAGAAGTCCCTGCCTGTCGTAAGAGGAGAATAATGGGTAGGAGTCGAGAGGTGAAGAGTGGGCGACTAATAAGTAGGAGTCGAGAGGTGAAGAGTGTATGTGTGTCGGTGAGTGTGTGCGTGTGTGTGTGCGTGTGTGAGTATGTGTGTGTGTCCGTTCGGCTTGCAGAGATAAGAATACGGCCGAGGCAAAAGGCCCTGCCTGTCGTGAGAGACGACTAATAGGTAGGAGTCGAGAGGTGAAGAATGTATGTGTGTGTGCGTATGTGCGTGTTTGTGTGTGTGTGAGTGTATGTGTGTGTGCATGTGTGCGTGCGTGTGTGCGTGTGTGTGTGTGAGTGTGTGTGTATGTGTGTGTCTGTTCGGCTTGCAGAGATAAGAACACGGCCGTGGCAAGAAGTCCCTGCCTATCGTAAGAGGAGAATAATGGGTAGGAGTCGAGAGGTGAAGAGTGTGTGCGTGTGCGTTTGCGTGTGCGTGTGTGTATGTGCGTGTGTGTGTCCGTTCGGCTTGCAGAGATAAGAACACGGCCGTGGCAAAAAGTCCCTGCCTGTCGTAAGAGGAGAATAATGGGTAGGAGTCGAGAGGTGAGGAGTGTATATGTGTGTGTGCGTGTGTGCGTACGTGTGTGAGTGTGTGTGTGAATATGTGTGTGTCAGTGTGTGTGTGTCCGTGCGGCTCGCAGAGATTAAAATACGGCCGAGGCAATAAGTCTGTGCCTGTCGTAAGATGCGACTAATGGGTAGAAGTCGAGAGGTGAAGAGTGTATTTGTGTGTGTGTGCGTGTGTGCGTGTGTGTGTGCGTGTGTGCCTGTGTGTGTGTGAGTGTGTGTGTGTCCGTTCGGCTCGCAGAGATGAGAACACGGCCGTGGCAAGAAGTCCCTGCCTGTCGTAAGAGGCGACTAATGAATAGGAGTCTAGAGGTGAAGAGTTTATGTGTCTTTGTGTGTGTGCGTGTGTTTGTGCGTGTGTGAGTATGTGTGTGTATGTGTGTGTGTGTCCGTTTGGCTTGCAGAGATAAGAATACGGCCGAGGCAAGAAGGCCCTGCCTGTCTTAAGATGCGACCAATGGATAGGAATCGAGAGGTAAAGAATGTGTGCGTGTGCGTGTGTGCGTGTGTGCGTGTGTGCCTGTGTGCGTGTGTTTGTGTGTGCATGTGTGTGTGTGTCCGTTCGGCTTACAGAGATAAGAACACGGCCGTGGCAAGAAGTCCCTGCCTGTCGTAAGAGGCGACTAATGGGTAGGAGTCGAGAGGTGAAAAGGGTACGTGAGTGTGTGCGTGTGTGGGTGTGTGTGTGTTTTTGCGTGTGTAAGTGTGTGTGTGTGTGTGTATGTTTGTGTGTGTCCATTCGGCTCGCAGAGATTAGAATAGGGCCGAGGCAAGAAGGCCATGCCTGTCGTAAGAGGCGACTTATGGGTAAGAGTCGAGAGGTGAAGAGTGTATTTGTGTGTGTGTGTGCGTGTGTGTGCGTGTGTGCGTGCGTGTGTGTGTAAGTGTGTATGTGTCTGTTCGGCTTGCAGAGATAAGAATACGGCCGAGGCAAGAAGGCCCTGCCTGTCGTAAGTGGCGACTAATTGGTAGGAGTCGAGAGGTGAAGAGTGTATGTGTGTGTGCGTGTGTGCTTGTGTGTGCTTGTGTGCGTGTGTGTGTGTGTGTGAGTGTGTGTGTGTCCGTTCGGCTTGTAGAGATAAGAATACGGACGAGGCAAGAAGGCCCTGCCTGTCGTAAGTGGCGACTAATTGGTAGGAGTCGAGAGGTGAAGAGTGTATGTGTGTGTGTGCGTGTGTGTGCGTGTGTGCGTGCGTGTGTGTGTGAGTGTGTGTGTGTCCGTTCGGCTTGCAGAGATAAGAATACGGCCGAGGCAAAAAGGCCCTGCCTGTTGTAAGGGGCGACTAATGCGTAGGAGTCGAGAGGTGAAGAGTGTATGTGTGTAAGTGCGTGTGTTTGTGTGTGTGCGTGTGCGAGTGTGTGTGTGTCCGGTCGGCTCGCAGAGATAAGAACACGGCCGTGGCAAGAAGGCCCTGCCTGTCGTAAGAGGCGGCTAATGGGTAGGAGTCGAGAGGTGAAGAGTGTATGTGTGTGTGTGTGTGAGTGTGCGGGTGTGTGCGTGTGTGAGTGTGTGTGTGTATTTGTGTGTGTGAGTGTGTGTGTGTCCAGTCGGCTCGCAGAGATAAGAACACGGCCGTGGCAAGAAGGCCCTGCCTGTCGTAAGAGGCGACTAATGGGTAGGAGTCGAGAGGTGAAGAGTGTATGTGTGTGTGAGTGTGCGTGTGTGCGTGTGTGTGCGTGTGTGAGTGTGTGTGTGTATTTGTGTGTGTGAGTGTGTGTGTCCAGTCGGCCCGCAGAGATAAGAACACGGCCGTGGCAAGAAGGCCCTGCCTGTCGTAAGAGGCGACTAATGGGTAGGGGTCGAGTGGTGAAGAGTGTATATGTGTGTGCGTATGTGCGTATTTGTGTGTGTGTGAGTGTATGTGTGTGTGTTAGTTCGGCTTGCAGAAATAAGAATACGGCCAAGGCAAGAAGACCCTGCCTTTTGTAAGGGGCGACTAATAGGTAGGAGTCGAGAGGTGAAGAGTGTATGTGTGTGTGCGTGTGTGTGTGTTTGTGTGTGTGTGAGTGTATGTGTGTGTTCGTGTGTGCGTGCGTGTGTGAGTATGTGTGTGTGTATGTGTGTATGTATGTGTGTGTGTGTATCCCTTCGGCTCGCAGAGATAAGAATACGTCCGTGGCAGGAAGGCCATGCTTGCTGTAAGGAGCGACTAATGGGTAGGAGTCTAGAGGTAAAGCGTGCATGTGTGTGTGTATGTGTGCAAGTGTGTGTGTGTGTATGTCCGTTCGGCTCGCAGAGATAGGTATACGTACGTGGCAAGAGGGCCCTGCCTGTCTTAAGAGGCGACTAATGGATAGGAGTCGAGAGGTGGAGAGTGTGTGCGTGTGCGTGTGCGTGTGTGTGCATGTGTAAGTGTGTGTGTATGTGTGTGTTTCTGTTTGGCTTGCAGAGATAAGATTACGGCCGAGGCAAGAAGGCCCTGCCTCTTGTAATGGGCGACTAATAAGTAGGAGTCGAGAGGTGAAGAGTGTATGTGTGTGTGTGCGTGTGTGCGTGTGTGTGTGCGTGTGTGAGTATGTGTGTGTGTCCGTTCGGCTTGCAGAGATAAGAACACGGCCAAGGCAAGAAGGCCCTGCCTGTCGTAAGAGGCGACTAATAGGTAGGAGTCGGGAGGTGAAGAATGTATGTGTGTGTGCGTGTTTGTGTGTGTGTGAGTGTATGTGTGTGTGCGTGTGTGCGTGCGTGTGTGCGTGTGTGAGTATGTGTGTGTGTTAGTTCGGCTTGCAGAAATAAGAACACGACCGAGGCAAGAAGGCACTGCCTATCGTAAGAGGCGGCTAATAGGTAGGAGTCGAGAGGTGAAGAGTGTATGTGTGTGTGTGTGCGTGTGTGCGTGTGTGTGTGCGTGTGTGAGTATGTGTGTGTGTCCGTTCGGCTTGCAGAGATAAGAACACGGCCAAGGCAAGAATAGGTAGGAGTCGAGAGGTGAAGAATGTATGTGTGTGTGCGTGTGTGCGTGTTTGTGTGTGTGTGAGTGTATGTGTGTGTGCGTGTGTGCGTGTGTGAGTATGTGTGTGTGTCCGTTCGTCTTGCAGAGATAAGAACACAGCCGAGGCAAGAAGGCCCTGCCTGTCGTGAGAGTCGAGTAATAGGTATGTGTGTGAGTGTCAGTGTGTGTGTGTGTCCGGTCGGCTCGCAGAGATGAGAACACGGCCGTGGCAAGAAGGCACTGCCTGTCGTTAAGAGGCGACTAATGGATAGGAGTCGAGAGGTGAAGGGTGTATGTGTGTGTGTGTGTGCGTGTGTGCGTGTGTGTGCGGGTGTGTGTGTGTATGTGTGTGTGTCTGTTTGGCTTGCAGAGATAAGAATACGGCCAAGGCAAGAAGGCCCTGCCTCTTGTAAAGGGCGAGTATGCGTATGCGTGTGTGCGTGTGTGTGCGTGTGTGTGCGTGTGTGAGTATGTGTGTGTTAGTTCGGCTTGCAGAGATAAGAGCACGACCGAGGCAAGAAAGCCCTGCCTATCGTAAGAGGCGATTAATAGGTAGGAGTCGAGAGGTGAAGAGTGTATGTGTGTGTGTGCGTGTGTGCGTGTGTGTGCGTGTGAGCGTGCGTGTGTGTGTGTGAGTGTGTGTGTGTCCGTTCGGCTTGCAGAGATAAGAATACGGCCGAGGCAAGAAGGCCCTGCCTGTCGTAAGTGGCGACTAATTGGTAGGAGTCGAGAGGTAAAGAGTGTATGTGTGTGTGCGTGTGTGCGTGTGTGCGTGTGTGCGTGCGTGTGTGTGTGAGTGTGTGTGTGTCCGTTCGGCTTGCAGAGATAAGAATACGGCCGAGGCAAGTAGGCCCTGCCTGTCGTAAGCGGCGACTAATGCGTAGGAGTCGAGAGGTGAAGATTGTATGTGTGTAAGTGCGTGTGTTTGTGTGTGTGCGTGTGTGAGTGTGTGTGTGTTCGGTCGGCTCGCAGAGATAAGAACACGGCCGTGGCAAGAAGGCCCTGCCTGTTGTAAGAGGCGGCTAATGGGTAGGAGTCGAGAGGTGAAGAGTGTATGTGTGTGTGAGTGTGCGGGTGTGTGCGTGTGTAAGTGTGTGTGTGTATTTGTGTGTGTGAGTGTGTGTGTGTCCAGTCGGCTCGCAGAGATAAGAACACGGCCGTGGCAAGAAGGCCCTGCCTGTCGTGAGAGGCGACTAATGGGTAGGAGTCGAGAGGTGAAGAGTGTATGTGTGTGTGAGTGTGCGTGTGTGCGTGTGTGTGCGTGTGTGAGTGTGTGTGTGTATTTGTGTGTGTGAGTGTGTGTGTCTAGTTGGTCTGCAGAGATAAGAACCCGGCCGTGGCAAGAAGGCCATGCCTGTCGTAAGAGGCGACTAATAAGTAGGAGTCGAGTGGTGAAGAGTGTATATGTGTGTGCGTATGTGCGTGTGTGTGCGTGTGAGAGTGTGTATGTGTGTGTGTGTGTCTATTCGGCTTGCAGAGATAAGAGCACGACCGAGGCAAGAAGGCCCTGCCTATCGTAAGAGCCGACTAATAGGTAGGAGTCAAGAGGTGAAGAGTGTATGTGTGTGTGTGCGTGTATGCGTGTGTGTGAGTATGTGTGTGTATGTGTGTGTGTATGTGTGTGTGTATCCCTTCGGCTCGCAGAGATAAGCATACGTCCGTGGCAAGAAGGCCATGCTTGCTCTAAGGAGCCACTAATGGGTAGGAGTCGAGAGGTGAAGCGTGTATGTGTGTGTGTGTATGTGTGCAAGTGTGTGTGTGTGTGTCCGTTCGGTTTACAGATATAGGTATACGTCCGTGGCAAGAAGGCCCTGCCTGTCTTAAGAGGCGACGAATTGATAGGAGTCGAGAGGTGGAGAGTGTGTGCGTGTGCGTGTGCGTGTGTGTGCGTGTGTAAGTGTGTGTGTGTATGTGTGTGTGTCTGTTTGGCTTGTAGAGATAAGAATACGGCCAAGGCAAGAAGGCCCTGCCGCTTGTAATGGACGACTAATAAGTAGGAGTCAAGAGGTGAAGAGTGTATGTGTGTGTGTGCGTGTGTGCGTATGTGTGTGCGTGTGTGAGTATGTCTGTGTGTTAGTTCGGCTTGCAGAAATAAGAACACGACCGAGGCAAGCAGGCCCTGCCTATCGTAAGAGGCGACTAATAGGTAGGAGTCGAGAGGTGAAGAGTGTATGTGTCTTTGTGTGTGTGCATGTGTTTGTGCGTGTGTGACTATGTGTGTGTATGTGTGTGTGTGTGTGTGTGTGTCCGTTTGGCTTGCAGAGATAAGAATACGGCCGAGGCAAGAAGGCCCTGCCTGTCTTAAGAGGCGACTAATGGATATTAGTCGAGAGGTGGAGAGTGTGTGCGTGTGCGTGTACGTGTGCGTGTGTGCGTGTGTGCCTGTGTGCGTGTGTTTGTGTGTGCGTGTGTGTGTGTGTCCGTTCGGCTTGCAGAGATAAGAACACGGCCGTGGCAAGAAGTCCCTGCCTGTCGTAAGAGGGGAATAATGGGTAGGAGTCGAGAGGTGAAGGGTGTATGTGTGTGGGTGCGTGTGTGCGTGTGTGTGTGCGTGTGTGAGTATGTGTGTGTGTCCGTTCTGCATGCAGAGATAAGAACACGGCCGAGGCAAGAAGGCCCTGCCTGTCGTGAGAGACGACTAATAGGTAGGAGTCGAGAGGTGAAGAATGTATGTGTGTGTGCGTATGTGCGTGTTTGTGTGTGTGTGTGAGTGTATGTGTGTGTGCGTGTGTGCGTGCGTGTGTGCGTGTGTGTGTGTGAGTGTGTGTGTGTATGTGTGTGTGCGTTCGGCTTGCAGAGATAAGAACACGGCCGTGGCAAGAAGTACCTGCCTGTCGTAAGAGGAGAATAATGGGTAGGAGTCGAGAGGTGAAGAGTGTGTGCGTGTGCGTGTGCGTGTGCGTGTGCGTGTGTGTGTGCGTGTGTGTGTGTGTGTCCGTTCGGCTTGCAGAGATAAGAACACGGCCGTGGCAAAAAGCCCATGCCTGTCGTAAGAGGGGAATAATGGGTAGGAGTCGAGAGGTGAAGAGTGTATGTGTGTGTGTTCGTGTGTGCGTACGTGTGTGCGTGTGTGCGTGTCCGTTCGGCTCGCAGAGATAAGAACACGGCCGTGGCAAGAAGTCCCTGCCTGTCGTAAGAGGCGACTAATGAATAGGAGTCGAGAGGTGAAGAGTGTATGCGTCTTTGTGTGTGTGCGTGTGTTTGTGCGTGTGTGACTATGTGTGTGTATGTGTGTGTGTGTGTCCGTTTGGCTTGCAGAGATAAGAATACGGCCGAGGCAAGAAGGCCCTGCCTGTCTTAAGAGGCGACTAATGGGTAGGAGTCGAGAGGTGAAGAGTGTATTTGTGTGTGTGCGTGTGTGCGTGCGTGTGTGTGTGAGTGCGTATGTGTCCGTTCGGCTTGCAGTGATAAGAATACGGCCGAGGCAAGAAGGCCCTGCCTGTCGTAAGTGGCGACTAATTGGTAGGAGTCGAGAGGTGAAGAGTGTATGTGTGTGTGTGTGTGTGTGCGTGTGTGGGTGTGTGTATGTGTTTGTGCGTGTGTAAGTGTGTGTGTGTATGTATGTGTGTGTCCATTCGGCTCGCAGAGATTAGAATACGGCCGAGGCAAGAAGGCCATGCCTGTCGTAAGTGGCGACTAATTGGTAGGAGTCGAGAGGTGAAAAGTGTTGTTGTGTGTGTGCGTGTGTATGCGTGTGTGCGTGCGTGTGTGTGTGAGTGCGTATGTGTCCGTTCGGCTTGCAGTGATAAGAATACGGCCGAGGCAAGAAGGCCCTGCCTGTCGTAAGTGGCGACTAATTGGTAGGAGTCGAGAGGTGAAAAGTGTTTTTGTGTGTGTGCGTGTGTGTGCGTGTGTGCGTGCTTGTGTGTGTGAGTGTGTATGTGTCCGTTTGGCTTGCAGAGATAAGAATACGGCCGAGGCAAGAAGGCCCTGCCTGTCGTAAGTGGCGACTAATTGGTAGGAGTCGAGAGGTGAAGAGTGTATGTGTGTGTGTGTGTGTGTGCGTGTGTGGGTGTGTGTATGTGTTTGTGCGTGTGTAAGTGTGTGTGTGTATGTATGTGTGTGTCCATTCGGCTCGCAGAGATTAGAATACGGCCGAGGCAAGAAGGCCATGCCTGTCGTAAGAGGCAACTAATGGGTAGGAGTCGAGAGGTGAAAAGTGTTTTTGTGTGTGTGCGTGTGTGTGCGTGTGTGCGTGCTTGTGTGTGTGAGTGTGTATGTGTCCGTTCGGCTTGCAGAGATAAGAATACGGCCGAGGCAAGAATGCCCTGCTTGTCGTAAGTGGCGACTAATTGGTAGGAGTCGAGAGGTGAAGAGTGTATGTGTGTGTGTGCGTGTGTGCGTGTGTGTGTACGTGTGTGAGTGTGTGTGTCCAGTCGGCTCGCAGTGATAAGGACACGTCTGTGCCAAGAAGTCCCTGCCTGTCGTAAGCGGCGACTAATGCGTAGGAGTCGAGAGGTGAAGAGTGTATATGTGTAAGTGCGTTTGAGCGTGTGTGTGCGTGTGTGAGTGTGTGTTTGTGTCCGGTCGGCTCTCAGAGATAGAAACACGGCCGTGGCAAGAAGGCCCTGCCTGTCGTAAGAGGCGACTAATGGGTAGGAGTCGAGAGGTGAAGAGTGTATGTGTGTGTGAGTGTGCGTGTGTGTGCGTGTGTGAGTGTGTGTGTGTATTTGTGTGTGTGAGTGTGTGTGTGTCCAGTCGGCTCGCAGAGATAAGAACACGGCCGTGGCAAGAAGGCCCTGCCTGTCGTAAGAGGCGACTAATGGGTAGGAGTCGAGAGGTGAAGAGTGTATTTGTGTGTGAGTGTGCGTGTGTGCGTGTGTGTGCGTGTGTGAGTGTGTGTGTGTATTTGTGTGTGTGAGTGTGTGTGTCCAGTCGGCTCGCAGAGATAAGAACACGGCCGTGGCAAGAAGGCCCTGCCTGTCGTAAGAGGCGACTAGAGGGTAGGAGTCGAGTGGTGAAGAGTGTATATGTGTGTGCGTATGTGCGTGTGTGTGCGTGTGAGAGTGTGTGTGTATATGTGTGTGTGTCCATTCGGCTTGCATAGATAAGAGCACGACCAAGGCAAGAAGGCCCTGCCTATCGTAAGAGCCGACCAATAGGTAGGAGTCAAGAGGTGAAGAGTATATGTGTGTGTGTGCGTGTGTGCGTGTGTGTGTGAGTATGTGTGTGTATGTGTGTGTGTATGTGTGTGTATCCCTTCGGCTCGCAGAGATAAGCATACGTCCGTGGCAAGAAGGCCATGCTTGCTGTAAGGAGCGACTAATGGGTAGGAGTCGATAGGTGAAGCGTGTATGTGTGTGTATGTGTGTATGTGTGCAAGTGTGTGTGTGTGTGTCCGTTCGGTTTGCAGAGATAGGTAATCGTCCGTGGCAAGAAGGCCCTGCCTGTCTTAAGAGGCGACTAATGAATAGGAGTCGAGAGGTGAAGAGTGTGTGCGTGTGCGTGTGCGTGCGTGTGCGTGTGTAAGTATTTGTGTATGTGTGTGTGTCTGTTTGGCTTGCAGAGATAAGAATACGGCCAAGGCAAGAAGGCCCTGCCTCTTGTAATGGGCGACTAATAAGTAGGAGTCAAGAGGTGGAGAGTGTATGTGTGTGTGCGTGTGTGCGTCTGTGTGCGTGTGTGAGTATGTGTGTGTGTTAGTTCGTCTTGCAGAAATAAGAACACGACCGAGGCAAGCAGGCCCTGCCTATCGTAAGAGGCGACTAATAGGTAGGAGTCGAGAGGTGAAGAGTGTATGTGTGTGTGTGCGTGTGTGCGTGTGTGTGTGCGTGTGTGAGTATGTGTGTGTGTCCGTTTGGCTTGCAGAGATAAGAACACGGCCAAGGCAAGAAGGCCCTGCCTGTCGTAAGAGGCGACTAATAGGTAGGAGTCGAGAGGTGAAGAATGTATGTGTGTGTGTGTGCGTGTGTGCGTGTGTGTGCGTTTGTGTGTATGTGTGTGTGTCTGTTTGGCTTGCAGAGATAAGAACTCGGCCAAGGCAAGAAGGCCCTGCCTGTCGTAAGAGGCGACTAATAGGTAGGAGTCGAGAGGTGAAGAATGTATGTGTGTGTGCGTGTGTGCGTGTTTGTGTGTGTGTGAGTGTATGTGTGTGTGCGTGTGTGCGTGCGTGTGTGCGTGTGTGAGTATGTGTGTGTGTTAGTTCGGCTTGCAGAAATAAGAACACGACCGAGGCAAGAAGGCCCTGCCTATCGTAAGAGGCGGCTAATAGGTAGGAGTCGAGAGGTGAAGAGTGTATGTGTGTGTGTGCGTGTGTGCGTGTGTGTGTGCGTGTGTGAGTATGTGTGTGTGTCTGTTCGGCTTGCAGAGATAAGAACAGGGCCAAGGCAAGAAGGCCCTGCCTGTCGTAAGAGGCGACTAATAGGTAGGAGTCGAGAGGTGAAAAGTGTATGTGTGTGTGTGTGTATGCGTGTGTAAGTGTGTGCGTGTGTGCGTGCGTGTGTGAGTGTGTGTGTGTATGTGTGTGTGTGAGTGTGTGTGTCCGGTTGGCTCGCAGAGATAAGAACACGGCCGTGGCAAATAGGCCCTGCCTGTCGTAAGAGGCGACTAATGGGTAGGAGGCGAGAGGTGAAAAGTGTATGTGTGCGTGCGTGTGTGTTCGTGTGTGTGTGTGTGTGAGTGTGTGTGTGTATGTTTGTGTGTGTGTCCCTTCGGCTCGCAGAGATAAGAAAACAGCGGTGGCAAGAAGGCCATGCCTGTCGTAATGGGCGACTAATGGGTAGGAGTCGAGAGGTGAAGAATGTATGTGTGCGTGCGTTTGTGCGCGTGTGTGTGTGAGTGTGTGTGTGTATTTGTGTGTGTGTCCCTTCGTCTCGCAGAGATAAGAAAACAGCGGTGGCAAGAAGGCCATGCTTGTCGTAAGAGGCGACTAATGGGTAGGAGTCGAGAGGTGAAGAGTGTAATTGTGTGTGTGTGTGCGTGTGTGCGTGCTTGTGTGTGTGATTGTGTGTGTCCGTTCAGCTTGCAGAGATAAGAATACGGCCGGGGCAAGAAGGCCCTGCCTGTCGTAAGTGGCGACTACTGGGTAGGAGTCGAAAGGTGAAGAGTGTATGTGTGTGTGTGTGTGTGTGCGTGTGTGTTTGCGTGTGTGAGTGTGTGTGTGTATGTGTGTGTGTCCGTTAGGCTTGCAGAGATAAGAATACGGCCAAGGCAAGAAGGCCCTGCCTCTTGTAAGGGGCGACTAATGTGTAGGAATCGAGAGGTGAAGAGTGTATGTGTGTGTGTGTGTGTGTGTGCGTGTGTGTTTGCGTGTGTGAGTGTGTGTGTGTGTATGTGTGTGTGTCCGTTAGGCTTGCAGAGATAAGAATACGGCCGAGGCAAGAAGGCCCTGCCTCTTGTAAGGGGCGACCAATAGGTAGGAGTCGAGGGGTGAAGGGTGTATGTGTGTGTGCGTGTGTGTGTGCGTGTGTGAGTATGTGTGTGTGTCCGTTCGGCTTGCAGAGATAAGAACACGGCCGAGGAAAGAAGGCCCTACCTGACGTAAGAGGAGACCAATGGGTAGGAGTCGAGAGGTGAAGAGTGTATGTGTGTGTGTGTGTGTGCGTGTGTGTTTGCGTGTGTGAGTGTGTGTGTGTATGTGTGTGTGTCCGTTAGGCCAGCAGAGATAAGAATACGGCCAAGGCAAGAAGGCCCTGCCTCTTGTAAGGGGCGACTAATAGGTAGGAATCGAGAGGTGAAGAGTGTATGTGTGTGTGCGTGTGTGTGTGTGTGTGTGTGTGTGAGTGTATGTGTGTGTGCGTGTGTGCGTGCGTGTGTGTGTGTCTGTGAGTGTGTGTGTGTGTGTATGTGTGTCCCTTCGGCTCGCAGAGAAAAGAAAACAGCGGTGGCAAGAATGCCATGCCTGTCATAAGAGGTGACTAATGGGTAGGAGTCGAGAGGTGAAGAGTGTATATGTGTGTGCGTGTGTGTGTGTTTGTGCGTATGTGAGTGTGTGTGTATGGGTGTGTGTGTCCGTTCGGCTTGCAGAGATAAGAATACGGCCGTGACAAGAAGGCCATGCTTGTTGTAGTTAGCGGCTAATGGGTAGAAGTCGAGAGGTGAAGAGTGTATGTGTGTGTGTGTGCGTGTGTGTTTGCGTGTGTGAGTATGTGTGTATGTGTGTGTGTCCGTTCGGCTCGCAGAGAAGAACACGGCAGTGGCAAAAAGTCCCTGAATGTCGCAAGAGGCGACCAATGGGTAGGAGTCTAGAGGTGGAGCGTGTATGTGTGTGTGTGTGTGCGAGTGTGTGTGTGTGTGTCTGTTCGGCTCGCAGAGATAAGAATACGTCCGTGGCAAGAAGGCCCTGCCTGTCGTAAGAGCAGAATAATGGGTAGGAGTCGAGAGGTGAAGAGTGTATGTGTGTGTGTATGTGTGTGTGTGCGCGCGTGTGTGTGTGTATGTGTATGTGTGTGTGTGTGTGCGTGTCTCTTCTGCTCGCAGAGGTACGAATACGGCCGTGGCAAGAAGGCCATGCTTGCTGTAAGGAGCAACTAATGGGTAGGAGTCGCGAGTTGAAAAGTGTACCTGTGTGTGAGTGTGTGTGTGTGTGCGTGTGTGAGTGTATGTGTGTGTGTCCGTTCGGCTTGCAGAGATAAGAATACAGCCGTGGCAAGAAGGCCCTGCCTGTCGTTTAGAAGAGTTT
>NW_027311886.1:3267500-3270000 GCF_040954645.1 Diabrotica undecimpunctata
TGTGTGTGTGTGTGCAAGTGTGTGTGTGTGTCCGTTCGGCTCGCAGGGATAGGAATACGTCTGTGGCAAGAAGGCCCTGCCTGTCTTAAAAGGCGACTAATGGATAGGAGTCGAGAGGTGGAGAGTGTGTGCGTGTATGCCTGTGTGCGTGTGTTTGTGTGTGCGTGTGTGTGTGTCCGTTCGGCTTGCAGAGATAAGAACACCGCCTTGGCAAGAAGGCCCTGCTTGTCGTAAGAGGCGACTAATGGGTAGGAGTCGAGAGGTGAAGAGTGTATGTGTGTGTGAGTGTGCGTGTGTGCGTGTGTGTGCGTGTGTGAGTGTGTGTGTGTATTTGTGTGTGTGAGTGTGTGTGTCCAGTCGGCTCGCAGAGATAAGAACACGTCCGTGCCAAGAAGGCCCTGCCTGTCGTAAGCGGTGACTAATGGGTAGAAGTCGAGAGGTGAAGAGTGTATGTGTGTGTGTGTGCGTGTGTGCGTGTGTGTGCTTGTGTGAGAGTGTGTGTGTCCGGTCGTCTCGCAGAGATAAGAACACGTCCGTGCCAAGAAGGCCCTGCCTGTCGTAAGCGGTGACTAATGGGTAGAAGTCGAGAGGTGAAGAGTGTATGTGTATGTGTGTGCGTGTGTGCGTGTGTGTGCTTGTGTGAGAGTGTGTGTGTCCGGTCGTCTCGCAGAGATAAGAACACGTCCGTGCCAAGAAGGCCCTGCCTGTCGTAAGCGGTGACTAATGGGTAGAAGTCGAGAGGTGAAGAGTGTATGTGTATGTGTGTGCGTGTGTGCGTGTGTGTGCGTGTGTGAGTGTGTGTGTGTATTTGTGTGTGTGAGTGTGTGTGTCCAGTCGGCTCGCAGAGATAAGAACACGTCCGTGCCAAGAAGGCCCTGCCTGTCGTAAGCGGTGACTAATGGGTAGAAGTCAAGAGGTAAAGAGTGTATGTGTGTGTGTGTGCGTGTGTGCGTGTGTGTGCTTGTGTGAGTGTGTGTGTGTGTCCGGTCGTCTCACAGAGATATTAAAACAGCCGTGGCAAGAAGGCTATGCCAGTCTTAAGGGGCGACTAATGGGTAGGAGTCGAGAGGTGAAGAGTGTATGTGTGCGTGCGTGTGTGTGTGAATGTGTGTGTGTATGTGTGTGTATGTGTGTATGTCCCTTCTGCTCGCAGAGATAAAAATACAGCCGTGACAAGAAGGCCATGCCTGTCGTAAGAGGCGACTAATGGGTAGGAGTCGAGAGGTGAAGATTGTGTGTGTGTGTGTGCGTGTGTGCGTGTGTGTGTGAGTATGTGTGTGTGTATGTGTGTGTGTATACCTTTGGCTCGCAGAGATAAGAATACGTCCGTGGCAAGAAGGCCATGCTTGCTGTAAGGAGCGACTAATTGGTAGGAGTCGAGAGGTGAAGCGTGTATGTGTGTGTGTGTGTGTGTGCGTGTGTGTGTGCGTGTGTGCGTGTATGCCTGTGAGCGTGTGTTTGTGTGTGCGTGTGTGTGTGTGTCCGTTCGGCTTGCAGAGATAAGAACACGTCCGTGCCAAGAAAGCCCTGCCTGTCGTAAGCGGTGACTAATGGGTAGAAGTCGAGAGGTGAAGAGTGTATGTGTGTGTGTGTGCGTCTGCGTGTGTGCGTGTGTGTGCTTGTGTGAGTGTGTGTGTGTGTCCGGTCGTCTCGCAGAGATAAGAACACGGCCGTGGCAAGAAGGCCCTGCCTGTCGTAAGAGGCGACTAATGGGTAGGAGTCGAGAGGTGAAGAGTGTATGTGTGTGTTTGCATGTGTGCGTGTGTGTGCGTGTGTGAGTGTGTGTGTGTATTTGTGTGTGTGAGTGTGTGTGTCCAGTCGGCTCGCAGAGATAAGAACACGGCCGTGGCAAGAGGGCCCTGCCTGTCGTAAGAGGCGTGTGCGTGTGTGTGCGTGTGTAAGTGTGTGTGTATGTGTGTGTGTCTGTTTGGCTTGCAGAGATAAGAATACAGCCAAGGCAAGAAGGCCCTGCCTCTTGTATGGGGCGACTAATAGGTAGGAGTCGAGAGGTGAATAGTGTATGTATGTGTGCGTGTGTAGGTGTGTGTGTGTGTTTGTGCGTGTGTAAGTGTGTGTGTATGTATGTGTGTGTCCATTCGGCTCGCAGAGATTAGAATACGGCCGAGGCAAGAAGGCCATGCCTGTCGTAAGAGGCGACTAATAGGTAGGAGTCGAGAGGTGAAGAGTGTATTGGTGTGTGTGTGTGTGCGTGTGTGTGCGTGTGTGCGTGCGTGTGTGTGTGAGTGTGTGTGTGTCCGTTCGGCTTGCAGAGATAAGAACACGTCCGTGCCAAGAAAGCCCTGCCTGTCGTAAGCGGTGACTAATGGGTAGAAGTCGAGAGGTGAAGAGTGTATGTGTGTGTGTGTGCGTCTGCGTGTGTGTGCGTGTGTGAGTGTGTGTGTGTATTTGTGTGTGTGAGTGTGTGTGTGTCCAGTAGGCTCGCAGAGATAAGGACACGGCAGTGGCAAGAAGGCCCTGCCTGTCGTAAGAGGCGACTAAT
>NW_027311886.1:3272500-3287500 GCF_040954645.1 Diabrotica undecimpunctata
TTGTGCGAATGTGAGTGTGTGTGTATGGGTGTGTGTGTCCGCTCGGCTCGCAGAGATAAAAATACGGCCGTGGCAAGAATGCCCTGCCTGTCTTAAGAGGCGACTAATGGATAGGAGTCGAGAGGTGAAAAGTGTGTGCGTGTGCGTGTGTGCGTGTGTGTGTGCTTGTGTGTGTGTCCGTTCGGCTCGCAGAGATAAGAACACGGCCGTGGCAAAAAGTCAATGAATGTCGTAAGAGGCGACTAATGGGTAGGAGTCGAGAGGTGAAGCGTGTATGTGTGTGTGTGTGTGTGTGTGCGAGTGTGTGTGTGTGTGTCCGTTCGGCTCGCAGAGATAAGAATACAGCCGTGGCAATAAGGCCCTGCCTGTCGTTTAGAAGAGTTTAGGTGTGTGTGTGGTTGTGAGTGTGTGTGTGTGTGTGTGTATGGCTCGCAGAGGTAAAAACACGGCCGTGGCAAAAAGGCCCTGCCTGTCGAAAGAGACCACTAATGGGTAGGAGTCGAGAGGTGAAAAGTGTATGTGTGTGTGTGTGTGTGTGTGCGTGTGTGGGTGTGTGAGTGTGTGTGTGTCTGTCCGTTCGGCTTGCAGAGATAAGAATACGGCCGTGGCAAGAAGCCACTGTCGTAAGAGGCGACTAATGGGTAGGAGTCGAGAGGTGAAGAGTGTATGTGTGTGTTTGCATGTGTGCGTGTGTGTGCGTGTGTGAGTGTGTGTGTATTTGTGTGTGTGAGTGTGTGTGTCCAGTCGGCTCGCAGAGATAAGAACACGGCCGTGGCAAGAGGGCCCTGCCTGTCGTAAGAGGCGTGTGCGTGTGTGTGCGTGTGTAAGTGTGTGTGTATGTGTGTGTGTCTGTTTGGCTTGCAGAGATAAGAATACAGCCAAGGCAAGAAGGCCCTGCCTCTTGTATGGGGCGACTAATAGGTAGGAGTCGAGAGGTGAATAGTGTATGTATGTGTGCGTGTGTAGGTGTGTGTGTGTGTTTGTGCGTGTGTAAGTGTGTGTGTATGTATGTGTGTGTCCATTCGGCTCGCAGAGATTAGAATACGGCCGAGGCCAGAAGGCCATGCCTGTCGTAAGAGGCGACTAATAGGTAGGAGTCGAGAGGTGAAGAGTGTATTGGTGTGTGTGTGTGTGCGTGTGTGTGCGTGTGTGCGTGCGTGTGTGTGTGAGTGTGTGTGTGTCCGTTCGGCTTGCAGAGATAAGAACACGTCCGTGCCAAGAAAGCCCTGCCTGTCGTAAGCGGTGACTAATGGGTAGAAGTCGAGAGGTGAAGAGTGTATGTGTGTGTGTGTGCGTCTGCGTGTGTGTGCGTGTGTGAGTGTGTGTGTGTATTTGTGTGTGTGAGTGTGTGTGTGTCCAGTAGGCTCGCAGAGATAAGAACACGGCAGTGGCAAGAAGGCCCTGCCTGTCGTAAGAGGCGACTAATGGGTAGGAGTCGAGAGGTGAAGAGTGTAATTGTGTGATTGTGTGCGCGTGTGTGTGTGCGTGTGTGCGTGCTTGTGTGTGTGAGTGTGTGTGTCCGTTCAGCTTGCAGAGATAAGCTTACGGCCGAGGCAAGAAGGCCCTGCCTGTCGTAAGTGGCGACTAATTGGTAGGAGTCGAGAGGTGAAGAGTGTATGTGTGTGTGTGTGTGCGTGTGTGCGTGTGTGTGTGCGTGTGTGAGTGTGTGTGTGTCCGGTCGGCTCGCAGAGATAAGAACACGTCCGTGCCAAGAAGGCCCTGCCTGTCGTAAGCGGTGACTAATGGGTAGAAGTCGAGAGGTGAAGAGTGTATGTGTGTGTGTGTGTGTGCGTGTGTGCGTGTGTGTGCTTGTGTGAGTGTGTGTGTGTCCGGTCGTCTCGCAGAGATAAGAAAACAGCCGTGGCAAGAAGGCCTTGCCAGTCTTAAGGAGCGACTAATGGGTAGGAGTCGAGAGGTGAAGAGTGTATGTGTGCGTGCGTGTGTGTGTGAATGTGTGTGTGTGTATGTGTGTGTATGTGTGTGTGTCCCTTCTGCTCGCAGAGATAAAAATACAGCCGTGACAAGAAGGCCATGCCTGTCGTAAGAGGCGACTAATGGGTAGGAGTCGAGAGGTGAAGATTGTGTGTGTGTGTGCGCGTGTGCGTGTGTGTGTGAGTATGTGTGTGTATATGTGTGTGTGTATACCTTTGGCTCGCAGAGATAAGAATACGTCCGTGGCAAGAAGGCCATGCTTGCTGTAAGGAGCGACTAATTGGTAGGAGTCGAGATGTGAAGCGTGTATGTGTGTGTGTGTGTGTGTGTGTGTGTGTGTGTGTGTGCAAGTGTGTGTGTGTGTCCGTTCGGCTCGCAGAGATAGAAATACGTCTGTGGCAAGAAGGCCCTGCCTGTCTTAAGAGGCGACTAATGGATAGGAGTCGAGAGGTTTGGAGTGTGTGCGTGTGCGTGTGCGTGTGTGCGTGTATGCCTGTGAGCGTGTGTTTGTGTGTGCGTGTGTGTGTGTGTCCGTTCGGCTTGCAGAGATAAAAACACCGCCGTGGCAAGAAGGCCCTGCTTGTCGTAAGAGGCGACTAATGGGTAGGAGTCGAGAGGTGAAGAGTGTATGTGTGTGTGAGTGTGCGTGTGTGCGTGTGTGTGCGTGTGTGAGTGTGTGTGTGTATTTGTGTGTGTGAGTGTGTGTGTCCAGTCGGCTCGCAGAGATAAGAACACGGCCGTGGCAAGAAGGCCCTGCCTGTCGTAAGAGGCGTGTGCGTGTGTGTGCGTGTGTAAGTGTGTGTGTATGTGTGTGTGTCTGTTTGGCTTGCAGAGATAAGAATACGGCCGAGGCAAGAAGGCCCTGCCTCTTGTATGGGGCGACTAATAGGTAGAAGTCGAGAGGTGAATAGTGTATGTGTGTGTGTGTGTGTGGGTGTGTGTGTGTTTGTGCGTGTGTGTGTGTGTATGTATGTGTGTGTCCATTCGGCTCTCAGAGATTAGAATACGGCCGAGGCAAGAAGGCCATGCCTGTCGTAAGTGGCGACTAATTGGTAGGAGTCGAGAGGTGAAGAGTGTATGTGTGTGTGTGTGCTTGTGTGCGTGTGTGTGTGCGTGTGTGAGTGTGTGTGTGTTCGGTCGGCTCGCAGAGATAAGAACACGTCCGTGCCAAGAAAGCGCTGCCTGTCGTAAGCGGTGACTAATGGGTAGAAGTCGAGAGGTGAAGAGTGTCTGTGTGTGTGTGTGCGTCTGCGTATGTGCGTGTGTGTGATTGTGTGAGTGTGTGTGTGTGTGTCCAGTAGGCTCGCAGAGATAAGAACACGGCCGTGGCAAGAAGGCCCTGCCTGTCGTAAGAGGCGACTTATGGGTAGGAGTCGAGTGGTGAAGAGTGTATATGTGTGTGTGTGCGTGTGTGCGTGTGTGTGCGTGTGTGAGTGTGTGTGTATGTTTGTGTGTCCGTTTGGATTGCAGAGATAAGAATACGGCCAAGGCAAGAAGACCCTGCCTTTTGTAAGGGGCGACTAATAGGTAGGAGACGAGAGGTGAAGAGTGTATGTGTGTATGCGTGTGTGCGTGTGTGTGTGCGTGTGTGAGTATGTGTGTGTGTCCGTTTGGCTTGCAGAGATAAGAATAGGGCCGAGGCAAGAAGGCCCTGCCTCTTGTAAGGGGCGACTAATAGGTAGGAGTCGAGAGGTGAAGAGTGTATGTGTGTGTGCGTGTGTGTGTGTGAGTGTATGTGTGTGTGCGTGTGTGTTCGTGTGTGTGTGTGTGTGTGTGAGTGTGTGTGTGTGTGTATGTTTGTGTGTGTGTCCCTTCGGCTCGCAGAGATAAGAAAACAGCGGTGGCAAGAAGGACATGCCTGTCGTAAGGGGCGACTAATGGGTAGGAGTCGAGACGTGAAGAGTGTATGTGTGCGTGCGTGTGTGCGTGTGTGTGTGAGTGTGTGTGTATGTGTATGTGTGTCCCTTCGGCTCGCAGAGATAAGAAATCAGCGGTTTCAAGAAGGCCATGCCTGTCGTAAGAGGTGACTAATGGGTAGGAGTCGAGAGGTGAAAAGTGTATGTGTGTGTGTGTGTGAGTGTGTGTGTATGTGTGTGTCCCTTCGGCTCACAGAGATAAGAAAACAGCGGTGGCAAGAAGGCCATGCCTGTCGTAATGGGCGACTAATGGGTAGGAGTCGAGAGGTGAAGAATGTATGTGTGCGTGCGTGTGTGTGTGAGTGTGTGTGTATGTGTGTGTCCCTTCGGCTCGCAGAGATAAGAAAACAGCGGTGGCAAGAAGGCCATGCTTGTCGTAAGAGGCGACTAATGGGTAGGAGTCGAGAGGTGAAGAGTGTAATTGTGTGTGTGTGTGCGCGTGTGTGTGTGCGTGTGTGCGTGCTTGTGTGTGTGAGTGTGTGTGTATGTGTGTGTGTGTGTCACTTCGGCTCACAGAGATAAGAATACGGCCGAGGAAAGAAGGCCCTTCCTGACGTAAGAGGCGACTAATGGGTAGGAGTCGAGAGGTGAAGAGTGTATGTGTGTGTGTGTGTGTGCGTGTGTGTTTGCGTGTGTGAGTGTGTGTGTGTGTATGTGTGTGTCAGTTAGGCTTGCAGAGATAAGAATACGGCCGAGGCAAGAAGGCCCTGCCTCTTGTAAGGGGCGACTAATAGGTAGGAGTCGAGGGGTGAAGAGTGTATGTGTGTGTGCGTGTGTGTGTGCGTGTGTGAGTATGTGTGTGTGTCCGTTCGGCTTGCAGAGATAAGAACACGGCCGAGGAAAGAAGGCCCTGCCTGACATAAGAGGCGACTAATGGGTAGGAGTCGAGAGGTGAAGAGTGTATATGTGTGTGTGTATGTGTGTGCGTGTGTGTTTGCGTGTGTGAGTGTGTGTGTGTGTATGTGTGTGTGTCCGTTAGGCTTGCAGAGATAAAAATACGGCCAAGGCAAGAAGGCCCTGCCTCTTGTAAGGGGCGACTAATAGGTAGGAATCGAGAGGTGAAGAGTGTATGTGTGTGTGCGTGTGTGCGTGTGTGTGTGTGAGTGTATGTGTGTGTGCGTGTGTGCGTGCGTGTGTGTGTGTCTGTGAGTGTGTGTGTGTATGTGTGTCCCTTCGGCTCGCAGAGAAAAGAAAACAGCGGTGGCAAGAATGCCTTGCCTGTCGTAAGAGGTGACTAATGGGTAGGAGTCGAGAGGTGAAGAGTGTATGTGTGTGTGCGTGTGTGTGTGTTTGTGCGTATGTGAGTGTGTGTGTATATGTATGTGTGTCCGTTCGGCTTGCAGAGATAAGAATACGGCCGTGACAAGAAGGCCATGCTTGTTGTAATTAGCGGCTAATGGGTAGGAGTCGAGAGGTGAAGAGTGTATGTGTGTGTGCGTGTGTGCGTGTGTGTGTGTGTGAGTGTATGTGTGTGTGCGTGTGTGCGTGCGTGTGTGTGTCTGTGAGTGTGTGTGTGTGTATGTGTGTCCCTTCGGCTCGCAGAGAAAAGAAAACAGCGGTGGCAAGAATGCCATGCCTGTCGTAAGAGGTGATTAATGGGTAGGAGTCGAGAGGTGAAGAGTGTATGTGTGTGTGCGTGTGTGTGTGTGTTTGTGCGTTTGTAAGTGTGTGTGTATGTATGTAAGTGTCCGTTCGGCTCGCAGAGATTAGAATACGGTCGAGGCAAGAAGGACATGCCTGTCGTAAAAGGCGACTAATGGGTAGGAGTCGAGAGGTGAAGAGTGTATGTGTGTGTGTTTGTGTGCGTGTGTGCGTGCGTGTGTGAGTGTGTGTGTGAGTGTGTGTGTGTCAGTGTGTGTGTGTCCGGTCGGCTCGCAGAGATATGAACACGGCCGTGGCAAAAAGGCTCTGCCTGTCGTAAGAGGAGAATAATGGGTAGGAGTCGAGAGGTGAAGAGTGTATGTGTGTGTGTGTGCGCGCGTGTGTGTGTGTGTGTATGTGTATGTGTGTGTGTGTGTGCGTGTCTCTTCTGCTCGCAGAGGTACGAATACGGCCGTGGCAAGAAGGCCATGCCTGCCGTAAGGAGCAACTAATGGGTAGGAATCGCGAGTTGAAAAGTGTACCTGTGTGTGAGTGTGTTTGTGTGTGCGTGTGTGAGTGTATGTGTGTGTGTGTCCGTTCGGCTTGCAGAGATAAGAATACAGCCGTGGCAAGAAGGCCCTGCCTGTCGTTTAGAAGAGTTTAGGTGTGTGTGTGTGTGGTTGTGAGTGTGTGTGTGTGGTTGTGAGTGTGTGTGTGTGTGTCTGTATGGCTCGCAGAGGTAAAAACACGGCCGTGGCAAAAAGGCCCTGCCTGTCGTAAGAGACGACTAATGGGTAGGCGTCGAGAGGTGAAGAGTGTATGTGTGTGTGTGTGTGTGCGTGTGTGTGTGAGTGTGTGTGTGTGTGCGTGTGTGAGTGTGTGTGTGTGTCCGTTGGCTCGCAGAGATAAGAATACGGCCGTGGCAAGAAGCCCTGCCTGTCGTAAGAGGCGACTAATGGGTAGGAGTCGAGAGGTGAAGAGTGTATGTGTGTGTCTGTGTGTGCGTGTGTGTGTGAGTGTGTGTGTGTGTGCGTGTGTGAGTGTGTGTGTATGTATGTGTGTCCGTTCGGCCTGCATAGGTAAGAATACAGCCGAGGCAAGAAGGCCCTGCCTGTCGTAAGGTGCGAGTAATAGGTAGGAGTCGAGAGGTGTAGAGTGTAGGTGTGTGTGTGTGTGTGAATGTGTATGTGTGTCTGTATGGCTCGCAAAGATAAGAACACGGCCGTGGCAAAAAGGCTCTGCCTGTCGAAAGAGGCGTATAATGGGTAGGAGTGGAGAGGTGAAGAATTTATGTGTGTGTGTGTGTGTGTGTGTGCATGTGTGTGTGCGTGTGTGAGTGTGGGTGTATGTATGTGTGTCCGTTCGGCTTGCAGAGATAAGAACACAGCCGAGGCAAGAAGTCCCTGCCTGTCGTAAGGGGCGAGTAATAGGTAAGAGTCGAGAGGTGAAGAGTTTAGGTGTGTGTGTGTGTGAGTGTGTGTGTGAGTGTGTGTGTGTGTGTGTCTGTATGGCTCGCAGAGATAAAAACACGGCCGTGGCAAAAAGGCCCTGCCTGTCTTAAGAGACGACTAATGGGTAGGAGTCGAGAGGTGAAGAGTGTATGTGTGTGTGTGCGTCTGTGCGTGTGTGAGTGTGTGTGTGTGTGTGTGTGTGTGTCGGTTCGGCTCGCAGAGATAAGAATACGGCCGTGGCAAGAAGGCCCTATCTGTCGTAGGAGGCGACTAATGGGTAGGAGTCGAAAGGTGAAGAGTGTATGTGTGTGTGTGTGCGTGTGTGTGTGTGTGTGAGGGTGTGTGTGTGTGCGTGTGTGAGTGTGTGTGTATGTATGTGTGTCCGTTCGGCCTGCAGAGATAAGAATACAGCCGAGGCAAGAAGGCCCTGCCTGTCGTAAGGGGCGAGTAATAGGTAGGAGTCGAGAGGTGAAGAGTGTATGTGTGTGTGTGTGCGTGTGTGCGTGTGTGTGGTGTGTGAGTGTGTGTGTGTATTTGTGTGTGTGAGTGTGTGTGTGTGTCCAGTAGGCTCGCAGAGATAAGAACACGGCCGTGGCAAGAAGGCCCTGCCTGTCGTCAGAGGCGACTAATGGGTAGGAGTCGAGTGCTGAAGAGTGTATATGTGTGTGTGTGTGCGTGTGTGCGTGTGTGTGCGTGTGTGAGTGTGTGTGTATGTTTGTGTGTGTGTGTGTGTGTCCGTTTGGATTGCAGAGATAAGAATACGGCCAAGGCAAGAAGACCCTGCCTTTTGTAAGGGGCGACTAATAGGTAGGAGACGAGAGGTGAAGAGTGTATGTGTGTATGCGTGTGTGCGTGTGTGTGTGTGCGTGTGTGAGTATGTGTGTGTGTGTCCGTTTGGCTTGCAGAGATAAGAATACGGCCGAGGCAAGAAGGCCCTGCCTCTTGTAAGGGGCGACTAATAGGTAGGAGTCGAGAGGTGAAGAGTGTATGTGTGCGTGCGTGTGTGCGTGTGTGTGTGTGTATGTGTATGTGTGTCCCTTTGGCTCGCAGAGATAAGAAATCAGCGGTTTCAAGAAGGCCATGCCTGTCGTAAGAGGTGACTAATGGGTAGGAGTCGAGAGGTGAAGAGTGTATGTGTCTGTGTGTATGTGTGTGTGTGTCCGTTTGGCTTGCAGAGATAAGAATACGGCCGAGGCAAGAAGACCCTGCCTGTCTTAAGAGGCGACTATTGGATAGGAGTCGAGAGGTGAAGAGTGTATGTGTGTGTGCGCGCGTGTGTGTGTGTGTGCCTGTGTGCGTGTGTTTGTCTGTGCGTGTGTGTGTGTGTCCGTTCGGCTCGCAGAGATAAGAATACGTCCGTGGCAAGAAGGCCCTGCCTGTCTTAAGAGGCGACTAATGGATAGGAATCGAGAGGTGGAGAGTGTGTGCGTGTGGGTGTGCGTGTGCGTGTGTGCGTGTGTGCCTGTGTGCGTGTGTTTGTGTGCGTGTGTGTGTGTGTCCGTTCGGCTTGCAGAGATAAGAACACGGCCGTGGCAAGAAGTCCCTGCCTGTCGTAAGAGGAGAATAATGGGTAGAAGTCGAGAGGTGAATAGTGTATTTGTGCTTGCGTGTGTGTGTTTGTGTGTGAGTGTGTGTGTGTGTGTCCGTTCGGCTCGCAGAGATAAGAATGCGTTCGTTGCAAGAAGGCCCTGCCTGTCTTAAGAGACGACTAATGGATAGGAGTCGAGAGGTGGAGAGTGTGTGCGTGTGCGTGTGCGATTGCGTGTGTGCGTTTGTGCCTGTGTGCGTGTGTTTGTGTGTGCGTGTGTGTGTGTCCGGTCGGCTCGCTGAAATGAGAACACGGCCGTGGCAAGAAGGCCCTGCCTGTCGTAAGAGGCGACTAATGGGTAGGAGTCGAGAGGTGAAGAGTGTATGTGTGTGTGTACGTGTGTGCGTGTGTGTGTGCGTGTGTGAGTATGTGTGTGTGTCCGTTCGGCTTGCAGAGATAAGAATACGTCCGTGGCAAGAAGTCCCTGAATGTCGTAAGAGGCGACTAATGGGTAGGAGTCGAGAGGTTAAGAGTGTATGTGTATGTGTGTGTGCGTGTGTGGGTGTGTGTGTGTTTGTGCGTGTGTAAATATGTGTTTGTATGTATGTGTGTGTCCATTCGGTTCGCAAAGATTAGAATACGGCCGAGGCAAGAAGGCCCTGCCTCTTGTAAGGGGCGACTAATAGGTAGGAGTCGAGAGGTGAATAGTGTATGTGTATGTGTGTGTGCGTGTGTGGGTGTGTGTGTGTTTGTGCGTGTGTAAATGTATGTGTGTATGTATGTGTGTGTCCATTCGGTTCGCAGAGATAAGAATACGGCCGAGGCAAGAAGGCGATGCCTGTCGTAAGAGGCGACTAATGGGTAGGAGTCGAGGGGTGAAAAGTGTATTTGTGTGTGTGCGTGTGTGTGCGTGTGTGCGTGCTTGTGTGTGTGAGTGTGTGTGTGTGTATGTGTGTGTGTCCGTTTGGCTCGCAGAGATAAAAATACGTCCGTGGCAAGAAGGCCCTGCCTTTCTTAAGAGGCGACTAATGGATAGGAATCGAGAGGTGGAGAGTGTGTGCGTGTGCGTGTGCGTTTGCGTGTGTGCGTTTGTGCCTGTGTGCGTGTGTTTGTGTGTGCGTGTGTGTGTGTGTCCGTTCGGCTTGCAGAGATAAGAACACGGCCGTGGCAAGAAGTCCCTGCCTGTCGTAAGAGGCGACTAATGAATAGGAGTCGAGAGGTGAAGAGTGTATGTGTCTTTGTGTGTGTGCGTGTGTTTGTGCGTGTGTGAGTATGTGTGTGTGTTTGTGTGTGTGTGTGTGTCCGTTTGGCTTGCAGAGATAAGAATACGGCCGAGGCAAGAAGGCCCTGCCTGTCGTAAGAAACGACTAATGGGTAGGAGTCGAGCGGTGGAGAGTGTGTGCGTGTGCGTGTGTGTGTGTGCGTGTGTGTGTGTGTCCGTTCGGCTTGCAGAGATAAGAACACGGCCGAGGCAAGAAGTCCCTGCCTGTCGTAAGAGGAGAATAATGGGTAGGAGTCGAGAGGTGAAGAGTGTATGTGTGTGTGTGTGCGTGTGTGCGTGTGTGGGCGTGTGTGCGTGTGTGTGTGCGTGTGTGAGTATGTGTGTGTGTCCGTTCGGCTTGCAGAGATAAGAACACGGCCGTGGCAAGAAGTCCCTGCCTGTCGTAAGAGGAGAATAATGGGTAGGAGTCGAGAGGTGAAGAGTGTATGTGTGTGTGTGTGCGTGTGTGCGTGTGTGGGCGTGTGTGAGTGTGTGTGTATGTGTGTGTGTCCGTTTGGCTTGCAGAGATAAGAATACGGCCGAGGCCAGAAGGCCCTGCCTCTTGTAAGGGTCAACTAATAAGTAGGAGTCGAGAGGTCAAGAGTTTATGTGTGTGTGTGCGTGTGTGCGTGTGTGCGTGTGTGTGTGCGTGTGTGTGCGTGTGTGAGTATGTGTGTGTGTTAGTTTGGCTTGCAGAGATGAGAACACGACCGCGGCAAGAAGGCCCTGCTTATCGTAAGAGGCGACTAAAAGGTAGGAGTCGAGAGGTGAAGAGTGTATGTGTGTGTGCGTGTGTGCGTGTGTGTGCTTGTGCGTTTGTGCGTGTGTGAGTGTGTGTGTATAAGTGTGTGTGTCCGTTCGGCTTGCAGAGATATGAATACTGCCGGGGCAAGAAGGCCCTGCCTCTCGTAAGAGGCGACTAAAAGGTAGGGGTCGAGAGGTGAAGAGTGTATGTGTGTGTGTGTGAGTGTGTGTCTTTGTCCGCTCGGCTCGCAGAGATAAGATTACGGCCGTGGTAAGAAGGCCCTGCCTGTCTTAAGAGGCGGCTAATGGATATTAGTCGAGAGGTGGAGAGTGTGTGCGTGTGCGTGTGCGTGTGTGTGGGTGCGTGTGTGTGCGTGTGTGCGTGTGTGTGTGTGAGTGTATGTGTGTCCGTTCGGCTCGCAGAGATAAGAACACGGCCGTGGCAAGAAGTCCCTGAATGTCGTAAGAGGCGACTAATGTGTAGGAGTCGAGAGGTAAAGCGTGTATGTGTGTGTATGTGTGTGTGCGAGTGTGTGTGTGTGTGTCCGTTTGGCCCGCAGAGATAAGAACACGTCCGTAGCAAGAAGGCCCTGCCTGTCGTAAGAGGCGACTAATGGATAGGAGTCGAGAGGTGGAGAGTGTGTGCGTGTACGTGTGCGTGCGTGTTTAAGTGTGTGTGTATGTGAGTGTGTGAGTGTGTGTGTGTGCGGTCGGCTCGCAGAGATAAGAACACAGCCGTGGCAAGAAGGCCCTGCCTGTCGTAAGAGGCGAGTAATAAGTAGGAGCCGAGAGGTGAAGAGTGTATGTGTGTGTGTGCGTGTGTGCGTGTGTGTGTGCGTGTGTGAGTATGTGTGTGTGTTAGTTCGGCTTGCAGAAATAAGAACACGACCGAGGCAAGAAGGCCCTGCCTATCGTAAGAGGCGACTAATAGGTAGGAGTCGAGAGGTGAAGAGTGTATGTTTGTGTGCGTGTGTGCGTGTGTGTGTGCGTGTGTGAGTATGTGTGTGTGTCCGTTCGGCTTGCAGAGATAAGAATACGGCCGTGGCAAAAAGGCCATGCTTGCTGTAAGGAGCGACTAATTGGTAGTAGTCGATAGGTGAAGAGTGTATGTGTGTGTGCGTGTGTGCGTGTATGTGTGTTTGTGCGTGTGTGAGTGTGTGTGTATAAGTGTGTGTGTCCGTTCGGCTTGCAGAGATATGAATACGGCCGGGGCAAGAAGGCCCTGCCTCTCGTAAGAGGCGACTAAAAGGTAGGGGTCGAGAGGTGAAGAGTGTATGTGTGTGTGTGTGTGTGAGTGTGTGTGTTTGTCCGCTCGGCTCGCAGAGATAGGATTACGGCCGTGGCAAGAAGGCCCTGCCTGTCTTAAGAGGCGGCTAATGGATAGGAGTCGAGAGGTGGAGAGTGTGTGCGTGTGCGTGTGCGTGTGTGTGGGTGCGTGTGTGTGCGTGTGTGCGTGTGTTTGTGTGAGTCTGTGTGTGTCCGTTCGGTTCGCAGAGATAAGAACACGGCCGTGGCAAGAAGTCCCTGAATGTCGTAAGAGGCGACTAATGGGTAGGAGTCGAGAGGTGAAGCGTGTATGTGTGTGTATGTGTGTGTGCGTGTGTGCGTGTGTGGGCGTGTGTGAGTGTGTGTGTGTGTTAGTTTGGCTTGCAGAGATGAGAACACGACCGCGGCAAGAAGGCCCTGCTTATCGTAAGAGACGACTAAAAGGTAGGAGTCGAGAGGTGAAGAGTGTATGTGTGTGTGCGTGTGTGCGTGTGTGTGTTTGTGCGTGTGTGAGTGTGTGTATATAAGTGTGTGTGTCCGTTCGGCTTGCAGAGATATGAATACGGCCGGGGCAAGAAGGCCCTGCCTCTCGTAAGAGGCGACTAAAAGGTAGGAGTCGAGAGGTGGAGAGTGTGTGCGTGTGCGTGTGTGTGGGTGCGTGTGTGTGCGTGTGTGCGTGTGTGCGTGTGTTTGTGTGAGTGTGTGTGTGTCCGTTCGGCTCGCAGAGATAAGAACACGGCCGTGGCAAGAAGTCCCTGAATGTCGTAAGAGGCGACTAATGGGTAGGAGTCGAGAGGTGAAGCGTGTATGTGTGTGTATGTGTGTGTGCGAGTGTGTGTGTGTGTGTGTCCGTTTGGCTCGCAGAGATAAGAACACGTCCGTAGCAAGAAGGCCCTGCCTGTCGTAAGAGGCGACTAATGGATAGGAGTCGAGAGATGGAGAGTGTGTGCGTGTACGTGTGCGTGCGTGTTTATGTGTGTGTGTATGTGAGTGTGTGAGTGTGTGTGTGTGCGGTCGGCTCGCAGAGATAAGAACACAGCCGTGGCAAGAAGGCCCTGCCTGTCGTAAGAGGCAAGTAATAAGTAGGAGTCGAGAGGTGAAGAGTGTATGTGTGTGTGTGCGTGTGTGCGTGTGTGTGTGCGTGTGTGAGTATGTGTGTGTGTTAGTTCGGCTTGCAGAAATAAGAACATGACCGAGGCAAGAAGGCCCTGCCTATCGTAAGAGGCGACTAATAGGTAGGAGTCGAAAGGTGAAGAGTGTATGTTTGTGTGCGTGTGTGCGTGTATGTGTGCGTGTGTGAGTATGTGTGTGTGTCCGTTCGGCCTGCCTGTCGTAAGAGGCGACTAATGGGTAGGAGTCGAGTGGTGAAGAGTGTGTGCGTATGTGCGTATGTGTGCTTGTGAGAGTGCGTGTGTTTGTGTGTGCGTGTGTGTGTGTGTCCGTTCCGCTTGCAGAGATAAGAATACAACCGAGGCAAGAAGGCCCTGCCTCTTGTAAGGGGCGACTAATAAGTAGGAGTCGAGAGGTGAAGAGTGTATGTGTGTATGAGTGTGTGCGTGTGTGTGCGTGTGTGAGTATGTGTGTGTGTTAGTTCGGCTTGCAGAGATAAGAGCACGACCGAGGCAAGAAGGCCCTGCCTATCGTAAGAGGCGACTAATAGGTAGGAGTCGAGAGGTGAAGAGTGTATGTGTGTGTGGGTGTGTGCGTGTGTGTGTGCGTGTGTAAGTGTATGTGTGTGCGTGTGTGCGTGCGTGTGTGCGTGTGTGTGTGCGTGTGTGCGTGCGTGTTTGCGCGTGTGTGTGTGTTTGTGAGTGTGTGTGTGTGTATGTGTGTGTGTGTCCCTTCGGCTCGCAGAGATAAGAAAACAGCCGTGGCAAGAAGGCCATGCCAGTCTTAAGGGGCGACTAATGGGTAGGAGTCGAGAGGTGAAGAGTGTATGTGTGCGTGCGTGTGTGTGTGTGAATGTGTGTGTGTATGTGTGTGTATGTGTGTGTGTGTCCCTTCTGCTCGTAGAGATAAAAATACAGCCGTGACAAGAAGGCCATGCCTGTCGTAAGAGGCGACTAATGTGTAGGAGTCGAGAGGTGAAGAGTGTATGTGTGTGTGCGTGTGTGCGTGTGTGTGTGAGTATGTGTGTGTGTATGTGTGTGTGTATCCCTTCGGCTCGCAGAGATATGAATAGGTCCGTGGCAAGAAGGCCATGCTTGCTGTAAGGAGCGACTAATTGGTAGAAGTCGAGAGGTGAAGTGTGTATGAGTGTGTGTGTGTGTGTGTGCAAGTGTGTGTGTGTGTGTCCGTTCGGCTCGCAGAGATAGAAATACGTCTGTGGCAAGAAGGCCCTGCCTGTCGTAAGAGGCGACTAATGGGTAGGAGTCGAGAGGTGAAGAGTGTATGTGTGTGTTTGCGTGTGTGCGTGTGTGTGCGTGTGTGACTGTGTGTGTGTATTTGTGTGTGTGAGTGTGTGTGTTCAGTAGGCTCGCAGAGATAAGAACACGGCCGTGGCAAGAAGGCCCTGCCTGTCGTAAGAGGCGACTAATGGGTAGGAGTCGAGTGGTGAAGAGTGTATATGTGTGTGTGCGTGTGTGCGTGTGTGTGCGTGTGTGAGTGTGTGTGTATGTTTGTGTGTCCGTTTGGATTGCAGAGATAAGAATACGGCCAAGACAAGAAGACCCTGCCTTTTGTAAGGGGCGACTAATAGGGTGGAGACGAGAGGTGAAGAGTGTATGTGTGTATGCGTGTGTGCGTGTGTGTGTGCGTGTGTGAGTATGTGTGTGTGTCCGTTTGGCTTGCAGAGATAAGAATACGGTCGAGGCAAGAAGGCCCTGCCTCTTGTAAGGGGCGACTAATAGGTAGGAGTCGAGAGGTAAAGAGTGTATGTGTGTGTGCGTGTGTGTGTGAGTGTATGTGTGTGTGCGAGTGTGTTCGTGTGTGTGTGTGTGTGAGTGTGTGTGTGTGTATGTTTGTGTGTGTGTCCCTTCGGCTCGCAGAGATAAGAAAACAGCGGTGGCAAGAAGGACATGCCTGTCGTAAGGGGCGACTAATGGTTAGGAGTCGAGAGGTGAAGAGTGTATGTGTGCGTGCGTGTGCGCGTGTGTGTGTGAGTGTGTGTGTATGTGTATGTGTGTCCCTTCGGCTCGCAGAGATAAGAAATCGGCGGTTTCAAGAAGGCCATGCCTGTCGTAAGAGGTGACTAATGGGTAGGAGTCGAGAGCTGAAAAGTGTATGTGTGTGTGTATGCGTGTGTAAGTGTGTGCGTGTGTGCGTGCGTGTGTGAGTGTGTGTGTGTATGTGTGTGTATGTGTGTGTCCCTTCGGCTCGAAG
>NW_027311886.1:3290000-3292500 GCF_040954645.1 Diabrotica undecimpunctata
TGTGTGTGTGTATGTGTGTGTGTCCGTCAGGCTAGCAGAGATAAGAATACGGCCAAGGCAAGAAGGTCCTGCCTGTCTTAAGAGGCGACTAATGGATAGGAGTCGAGAGGTGGAAAGATTGTGCGTGTGCGTGTGCGTGTGTGTGTGCGTGTGTGTGTGAGTGTGTGTGTGTCCGTTCGGCTCGCAGAGAAGAACACGGCAGTGGCAAAAAGTCCCTGAATGTCCTAAGAGGCGACCAATGGGTAGGAGTCTAGAGGTGGAGCGTGTATGTGTGTGTGTGTGTGCGAGTGTGTGTGTGTGTCTGTTCGGCTCGCAGAGATAAGAATACGTCCGTGGCAAGAAGGCACTGCCTGTCGTAAGAGCAGAATAATGGGTAGGAGTCGAGAGGTGAAGAGTGTATGTGTGTGTGTGTTTGTGTGCGTGTGTGCGTGCGTGTGTGAGTGTGTGTGTGAGTGTGTGTGTGTCAGTGTGTGTGTGTGTCCGGTCGGCTCGCAGAGATATGAACACGGCCGTGGCAAGAAGGCTCTGCCTGTCGTAAGAGGAGAATAATGGCTAGGAGTCGAGAGGTAAAGAGTGTATGTGTGTGTGTGCGCGCGTGTGTGTATGTATGTGTATGTGTGTGTGTGTGTGTGCGTGTCTCTTCTGCTCGCAGAGGTACGAATACGGCCGTGGCAAGAAGGCCATGCTTGCTGTAAGGAGCAACTAATGGGTAAGAGTCGCGAGTTGAAGAGTGTACTTGTGTGTGAGTGTGTGTGTGTGTGTGCGTGTGTGAGTGTATGTGTGTGTGTCCGTTCGGCTCGCAGAGATAAGAATACGGCCGTGGCAAGAAGCCCTGCCTGTCGTTTAGAAGAGTTTAGGTGTGTGTGTGTGGTTGTGAGTGTGTATGTGTGTGTGTGTCTGTATGGCTCGCAGAGGTAAAAACACGGCCGTGGCAAAAAGGCCCTGCCTGTCGTAAGAGACGACTAATGGGTAGGAGTCGAGAGGTGAAGAGTGTATGTGTGTGTATGTGTGCGTGTGTGCGTGTGTGAGTGTGTGAGTGTGTCTGTATGACTCGCAGAGGTAAAAACACGGCCGTGGCAAAAAAGCCCTGCCTGTCGTAAGAGGCGACTAATGGGTAGGAGTCGAGAGGTGAAGAGTGTATGTGTGTGTGTGTGTGCGTGTGTGTGTGAGTGTGTGTGTGTGTGCGTGTGTGAGTGTGTGTGTATGTATGTGTGTCCGTTCGGCCTGCAGAGATAAGAATACAGCCGAGGCAAGAAGGCCCTGCCTGTCGTAAGGTGCGAGTAATAGGTAGGAGTCGAGAGGTGAATGGTGTAGGTGTGTGTGTGTGAGTGTGTATGTGTGTCTGTATGGCTCGCAAAGATAAGAACACGGCCGTGGCAAAAAGGCCCTGCCTGTCGAAAGAGGCGACTAATGGGTAGGAGTGGAGAGGTTAAGAGTGTATGTGTGTGTGTGCGTGTGTGCGTGTGTGAGTGTGTGTGTGTGTCCGTTCGGCTCGCAGAGATAAGAATACGGCGGTGGCAAGAAGGTCCTGCCTGTCGTAAGAGACGACTAATGGGTAGGAGTCGAGAGGTGAAGAGTGTATGTGTGTGTGTGCGTGTGTGCGTGTGTGAGTGTGTGTGTGTGTCCGTTCGGCTCGCAGAGATAAGAATACGGCCGTGGCAAGAAGGCCCTGCCTGTCGTAAGAGACGACTAATGGGTAGGAGTCGAGAGGTGAAGAGTGTATGTGTGTGTGTGCGTGTGTGCGTGTGTGAGTGTGTGTGTGTGTCCGTTCGGCTCGCAGAGATAAGAATACGGCCGTGGCAAGAAGGCCCTGCCTGTCGTAAGAGGCGACTAATGGGTAGGAGTCGAAAGGTGAAGAGTGTATGTGTGTGTGTGTGTGTGCGTGTGTGTGTGTGTGTGTGAGTGTGTGTGTGTGTGCGTGTGTGAGTGTGTGTGTATGTATGTGTGTCCATTCGGCCTGCAGAGATAAGAATACAGCCGAGGCAAGAAGGCCCTGCCTGTCGTAAGGGGCGAGTAATAGGTAGGAGTCGAGAGGTGAAGAGTGTATGTGTGTGTGTGCGTGTGTGCGTGTGTGTGCTTGTGTGAGTGTGTGTGTGTGTGTCCGGTCGTCTCGCAGAGATAAGAACACGGCGGTGGCAAAAAAGGCCCTGCCTGTCGAAAGAGGCGACTAATGGGTAGGAGTCGAGAGGTGAAGAGTGTATGTGTGTGTGTGCGTGTGTGCGTGTGTGTGCGTGTGAGTGTGTGTGTATGTTTGTGTGTCCGTTTGGATTGCAGAGATAAGAATACGGCCAAGGCAAGAAGACCCTGCCTTTTGTAAGGGGCGACTAATAGGTAGGAGACGAGAGGTGAAGAGTGTATGTGTGTATGCGTGTGTGCGTTTGTGTGTGCGTGTGTGAGTATGTGTGTGTGTCCGTTTGGCTTGCAGAGATAAGAATACGGCCGAGGCAAGAAGGCCCTGCCTCTTGTAAGGGGCGACTAATAGGTAGGAGTCGAGAGGTGA
>NW_027311886.1:3295000-3297500 GCF_040954645.1 Diabrotica undecimpunctata
GTGTGTGTGTGCGTGTGTGTGTGAGTGTGTGTGTGTCCGTTCGGCTCGCAGAGAAGAACACGGCAGTGGCAAAAAGTCCCTGAATGTCGCAAGAGGCGACCAATGGGTAGGAGTCTAGAGGTGGAGCGTGTATGTGTGTGTGTGTGTGCGAGTGTGTGTGTGTGTGTGTCTGTTCGGCTCGCAGAGATAAGAATACGTCCGTGGCAAGAAGGCCCTGCCTGTCGTAAGAGCAGAATAATGGGTAGGAGTCGAGAGGTGAAGAGTGTATGTGTGTGTGTATGTGTGTGTGTGCGCGCGTGTGTGTGTGTATGTGTATGTGTGTGTGTGTGTGCGTGTCTCTTCTGCTCGCAGAGGTACGAATACGGCCGTGGCAAGAAGGCCATGCTTGCTGTAAGGAGCAACTAATGGGTAGGAGTCGCGAGTTGAAAAGTGTACCTGTGTGTGAGTGTGTGTGTGTGTGCGTGTGTGAGTGTATGTGTGTGTGTCCGTTCGGCTTGCAGAGATAAGAATACAGCCGTGGCAAGAAGGCCCTGCCTGTCGTTTAGAAGAGTTTAGGTGTGTGTGTGTGTGTGGTTGTAAGTGTATGTGTGTGTGTCTGTATGGCTCGCAGAGGTAAAAACACGGCCGTGGCAAAAAGGCCCTGCCTGTCGTAAGAGACGACTAATGGGTAGGAGTCGAGAGGTGAAGAGTGTATGTGTGTGTGTGTGCGTGTGTGCGTGTGTGAGTGTGTGTGTGTGTGTCCGTTCGGCTCGCAGAGATAAGAATACGGCCGTGGCAAGAAGCCCTGCCTGTCGTTTAGAAGAGTTTAGGTGTGTGTGTGTGGTTGTGAGTGTGTGTGTGTGTGTCTGTATGGCTCGCAGAGGTAAAAACACGGCCGTGGCAAAAAGGCCCTGCCTGTCGTAAGAGACGACTAATGGGTAGGAGTCGAGAGGTGAAGAGTGTATGTGTGTGTATGTGTGCGTGTGTGCGTGTGTGAGTGTGTGTGTGTGTCTGTATGGCTCGCAGAGGTAAATACACGGCCGTGGCAAAAAAGCCCTGCCTGTCGTAAGAGGCGACTAATGGGTAGGAGTCGAGAGGTGAAGAGTGTATGTGTGTGTGTGTGTGTGCGTGTGTGTGTGAGTGTGTGTGTGTGTGCGTGTGTGAGTGTGTGTGTATGTATGTATGTCCGTTCGGCCTGCAGAGATAAGAATACAGCCGAGGCAAGAAGGCCCTGCCTGTAGTAAGGTGCGAGTAATAGGTAGGAGTCGAGAGGTGAAGAGTGTAGGTGTGTGTGTGTGTGAGTGTGTATGTGTGTCTGTATGGCTCGCAAAGATAAGAACACGGCCGTGGCAAAAAGGCCCTGCCTGTCGAAAGAGGCGACTAATGGGTAGGAGTAGAGAGGTGAAGAGTTTATGTGTGTGTCTCTGTGTGCATGTGTGTGTGCGTGTGTGAGTGTGTGTATGTATGTGTGTCCGTTCGGCTTGCAGAGATAAGAACACAGCCGAGGCAAGAAGGCCCTGCCTGTCGTAAGGGGCGAGTAATAGGTAAGAGTCGAGAGGTGAAGAGTTTAGGTGTGTGTGTGTGTGAGTGTGTGTGTGTGTGTGTGTCTGTATGGCTCGCAGAGATAAAAACACGGCCGTGGCAAAAAGGCCCTGCCTGTCGTAAGAGACGACTAATGGGTAGGAGTCGAGAGGTGAAGAGTGTATGTGTGTGTGTGTGCGTGTGTGCGTGTGTGAGTGTGTGTGTGTGTCCGTTCGACTCGCAGAGATAAGAATACGGCCGTGGCAAGAAGGCCCTGCCTGTCGTAGGAGGCGACTAATGGGTAGGAGTCGAAAGGTGAAGAGTGTATGTGTGTGTGTATGTATGTGTGTCCGTTCGGCCTGCAGAGATAAGAATACAGCCGAGGCAAGAAGGCCCTGCCTGTCGTAAGGGGCGAGTAATAGGTAGGAGTCGAGAGGTGAAGAGTGTATGTGTGTGTGTGTGTGCGTGTGTGCGTGTGTGCGTGTGTGTGCTTGTGTAAGTGTGTGTGTGTCCGGTCGTCTCGCAAAGATAAGAACACGGCCGTGGCAAAAAAGGCCCTGCCTGTCGAAAGAGGCAACTAATGGGTAGGAGTCGAGAGGTGAAGAGTGTATGTGTGTGTGTGCGTGCGTGCGTGTGTGTGGTGTGTGAGTGTGTGTGTGTATCTGTGTGTGTGAGTGTGTGTGTGTCCAGTAGGCTCGCAGAGATAAGAACACGGCCGTGGCAAGAAGGCCCTGCCTGTCCTAAGAGGCGACTAATGGGTAGGAGTCGAGTGGTGAAGAGTGTATATGTGTGTGTGTGCGTGTGTCCGTGTGTGTGCGTGTGTGAGTGTGTGTGTATGTTTGTGTGTCCGTTTGGCTTGCAGAGATAAGAATACGGCCGAGGCAAGAAGGCCCTGCCTCTTGTAAGGGGCGACTAATAGGTAGGAGTCGAGAGGTGAAGAGTGTATGTGTGTGTGCGTGTGTGTGTGTGAGTGTGCGTGTGTGAGTATGTGTGTGTGTCC
>NW_027311886.1:3300000-3357500 GCF_040954645.1 Diabrotica undecimpunctata
AGAGGCGACTAATGGGTAGGAGTCGAGAGGTGAAGCGTGTATGTGTGTGTGTGTGTGTGTGCGAGTGTGTGTGTGTGTGTGTGTCCGTTCGGCTCGCAGAGATAAGAATACGTCCGTGGCAAGAAGGCCCTGCCTGTCGTAAGAGCAGAATAATGGGTAGGAGTCGAGAGGTGAAGAGTGTATGTGTGTGTGTTTGTGTGCGTGTGTGCGTGCGTGTGTGAGTGTGTGTGTGAGTGTGTGTTTGTCAGTGTGTGTGTGTGTCCGGTCGGCTCGCAGAGATATGAACACGGCCGTGGCAAGAAGGCTCTGCCTGTCGTAAGAGGAGAATAATGGGTAGGAGTCGAGAGGTGAAGAGTGTATGTGTGTGTGTGCGCGCGCGTGTGTGTGTATGTGTATGTGTGTGTGTGTGCGTGTCTCTTCTGCTCGCAGAGGTACGAATACGGCCGTGGCAAGAAGGCCATGCCTGCTGTAAGGAGCAACTAATGGGTAGGAATCGCGAGTTGAAGAGTGTACCTGTGTGTGAGTGTGTGTGTGTGTGCGTGTGTGAGTGTATGTGTGTGTGTGTCCGTTCGACTTGCAGAGATAAGAATACAGCCGTGGCAAGAAGGCCCTGCCTGTCGTTTAGAAGAGTTTAGGTGTGTGTGTGGTTGTGAGTGTGTGTGTGTGTGTGTGTGTATGGCTCGCAGAGGTAAAAACACGGCCGTGGCAAAAAGGCCCTGCCTGTCGTAAGAGACCACTAATGGGTAGGCGTCGAGAGGTGAAAAGTGTATGTGTGTGTGTGTGTGTGTGCGTGTGTGGGTGTGTGAGTGTGTGTGTGTCTGTCCGTTCGGCTTGCAGAGATAAGAATACGGCCGTGGCAAGAAGCCCTGCCTGTCGTAAGAGGCGACTAATGGGTAGGAGTCGAGAGGTGAAGCGTGTATGTGTGTGTGTGTGCAAGTGTGTGTGTGTGTCCGTTCGGCTCGCAGGGATAGGAATACGTCTGTGGCAAGAAGGCCCTGCCTGTCTTAAAAGGCGACTAATGGATAGGAGTCGAGAGGTGGAGAGTGTGTGCGTGTATGCCTGTGTGCGTGTGTTTGTGTGTGCGTGTGTGTGTGTCCGTTCGGCTTGCAGAGATAAGAACACCGCCTTGGCAAGAAGGCCCTGCTTGTCGTAAGAGGCGACTAATGGGTAGGAGTCGAGAGGTGAAGAGTGTATGTGTGTGTGAGTGTGCGTGTGTGCGTGTGTGTGCGTGTGTGAGTGTGTGTGTGTATTTGTGTGTGTGTATGTGTGTGTCCCTTTGGCTCACAGAGATAAGAAAACAGCGGTGGCAAGAAGGCCATGCCTGTCGTAATGGGCGACTAATGGGTAGGAGTCGAGAGGTGAAGAATGTATGTGTGCGTGCGTGTGTGTGTGAGTGTGTGTGTATGTGTGTGTCCCTTCGGCTCGCAGAGATAAGAAAACAGCGGTGGCAAGAAGGCCATGCTTGTCGTAAGAGGCGACTAATGGGTAGGAGTCGAGAGGTGAAGAGTGTAATTGTGTGTGTGTGTGCGCGTGTGTGTGTGCGTGTGTGCGTGCTTGTGTGTGTGAGTGTGTGTGTATGTGTGTGTGTGTGTCACTTCGGCTCACAGAGATAAGAATACGGCCGAGGAAAGAAGGCCCTTCCTGACGTAAGAGGCGACTAATGGGTAGGAGTCGAGAGGTGAAGAGTGTATGTGTGTGTGTGTGTGTGTGCGTGTGTGTTTGCGTGTGTGAGTGTGTGTGTGTGTATGTGTGTGTCAGTTAGGCTTGCAGAGATAAGAATACGGCCGAGGCAAGAAGGCCCTGCCTCTTGTAAGGGGCGACTAATAGGTAGGAGTCGAGGGGTGAAGAGTGTATGTGTGTGTGCGTGTGTGTGTGCGTGTGTGAGTATGTGTGTGTGTCCGTTCGGCTTGCAGAGATAAGAACACGGCCGAGGAAAGAAGGCCCTGCCTGACGTAAGAGGCGACTAATGGGTAGGAGTCGAGAGGTGAAGAGTGTATATGTGTGTGTGTATGTGTGTGCGTGTGTGTTTGCGTGTGTGAGTGTGTGTGTGTGTGTATGTGTGTGTGTCCGTTAGGCTTGCAGAGATAAAAATACGGCCAAGGCAAGAAGGCCCTGCCTCTTGTAAGGGGCGACTAATAGGTAGGAATCGAGAGGTGAAGAGTGTATGTGTGTGTGCGTGTGTGCGTGTGTGTGTGTGTGAGTGTATGTGTGTGTGCGTGTGTGCGTGCGTGTGTGTGTGTCTGTGAGTGTGTGTGTGTATGTGTGTCCCTTCGGCTCGCAGAGAAAAGAAAACAGCGGTGGCAAGAATGCCTTGCCTGTCGTAAGAGGTGACTAATGGGTAGGAGTCGAGAGGTGAAGAGTGTATGTGTGTGTGCGTGTGTGTGTGTTTGTGCGTATGTGAGTGTGTGTGTATATGTATGTGTGTCCGTTCGGCTTGCAGAGATAAGAATACGGCCGTGACAAGAAGGCCATGCTTGTTGTAATTAGCGGCTAATGGGTAGGAGTCGAGAGGTGAAGAGTGTATGTGTGTGTGCGTGTGTGCGTGTGTGTGTGTGTGAGTGTATGTGTGTGTGCGTGTGTGCGTGCGTGTGTGTGTCTGTGAGTGTGTGTGTGTGTATGTGTGTCCCTTCGGCTCGCAGAGAAAAGAAAACAGCGGTGGCAAGAATGCCATGCCTGTCGTAAGAGGTGATTAATGGGTAGGAGTCGAGAGGTGAAGAGTGTATGTGTGTGTGCGTGTGTGTGTGTTTGTGCGTTTGTAAGTGTGTGTGTATGTATGTAAGTGTCCGTTCGGCTCGCAGAGATTAGAATACGGTCGAGGCAAGAAGGACATGCCTGTCGTAAAAGGCGACTAATGGGTAGGAGTCGAGAGGTGAAGAGTGTATGTGTGTGTGTTTGTGTGCGTGTGTGCGTGCGTGTGTGAGTGTGTGTGTGAGTGTGTGTGTGGAGTGTGTGTGTGTGTCAGTGTGTGTGTGTCCGGTCGGCTCGCAGAGATATGAACACGGCCGTGGCAAAAAGGCTCTGCCTGTCGTAAGAGGAGAATAATGGGTAGGAGTCGACAGGTGAAGAGTGTATGTGTGTGTGTGCGCGCGTGTGTGTGTGTGTGTATGTGTATGTGTGTGTGTGTGTGTGCGTGTCTCTTCTGCTCGCAGAGGTACGAATACGGCCGTGGCAAGAAGGCCATGCCTGCCGTAAGGAGCAACTAATGGGTAGGAATCGCGAGTTGAAAAGTGTACCTGTGTGTGAGTGTGTTTGTGTGTGCGTGTGTGAGTGTATGTGTGTGTGTGTCCGTTCGGCTTGCAGAGATAAGAATACAGCCGTGGCAAGAAGGCCCTGCCTGTCGTTTAGAAGAGTTTAGGTGTGTGTGTGTGTGGTTGTGAGTGTGTGTGTGTGGTTGTGAGTGTGTGTGTGTGTCTGTATGGCTCGCAGAGGTAAAAACACGGCCGTGGCAAAAAGGCCCTGCCTGTCGTAAGAGACGACTAATGGGTAGGCGTCGAGAGGTGAAGAGTGTATGTGTGTGTGTGTGTGCGTGTGTGCGTGTGTGAGTGTGTGTGTGTGTCCGTTGGCTCGCAGAGATAAGAATACGGCCGTGGCAAGAAGCCCTGCCTGTCGTAAGAGGCGACTAATGGGTAGGAGTCGAGAGGTGAAGAGTGTATGTGTGTGTCTGTGTGTGCGTGTGTGTGTGAGTGTGTGTGTGTGTGCGTGTGTGAGTGTGTCTGTATGTATGTGTGTCCGTTCGGCCTGCATAGGTAAGAATACAGCCGAGGCAAGAAGGCCCTGCCTGTCGTAAGGTGCGAGTAATAGGTAGGAGTCGAGAGGTGAAGAGTGTAGGTGTGTGTGTGTGTGTGAATGTGTATGTGTGTCTGTATGGCTCGCAAAGATAAGAACACGGCCGTGGCAAAAAGGCTCTGCCTGTCGAAAGAGGCGTATAATGGGTAGGAGTGGAGAGGTGAAGAATTTATGTGTGTGTGTGTGTGTGTGTGTGCATGTGTGTGTGCGTGTGTAAGTGTGGGTGTATGTATGTGTGTCCGTTCGGCTTGCAGAGATAAGAACACAGTCGAGGCAAGAAGTCCCTGCCTGTCGTAAGGGACGAGTAATAGGTAAGAGTCGAGAGGTGAAGAGTTTAGGTGTGTGTGTGTGTGTGAGTGTGTGTGTGTGTCTGTATGGCTCGCAGAGATAAAAACACGGCCGTGGCAAAAAGGCCCTGCCTGTCTTAAGAGACGACTAATGGGTAGGAGTCGAGAGGTGAAGAGTGTATGTGTGTGTGTGCGTCTGTGCGTGTGTGAGTGTGTGTGTGTGTGTGTGTCGGTTCGGCTCGCAGAGATAAGAATACGGCCGTGGCAAGAAGGCCCTATCTGTCGTAGGAGGCGACTAATGGGTAGGAGTCGAAAGGTGAAGAGTGTATGTGTGTGTGTGTGCGTGTGTGTGTGTGTGTGAGGGTGTGTGTGTGTGTGCGTGTGTGAGTGTGTGTGTATGTATGTGTGTCCGTTCGGCCTGCAGAGATAAGAATACAGCCGAGGCAAGAAGGCCCTGCCTGTCGTAAGGGGCGAGTAATAGGTAGGAGTCGAGAGGTGAAGAGTGTATGTGTGTGTGTGCGTGTGTGCGTGTGTGTGGTGTGTGAGTGTGTGTGTGTATTTGTGTGTGTGAGTGTGTGTGTGTCCAGTAGGCTCGCAGAGATAAGAACACGGCCGTGGCAAGAAGGCCCTGCCTGTCGTCAGAGGCGACTAATGGGTAGGAGTCGAGTGCTGAAGAGTGTATATGTGTGTGTGTGTGCGTGTGTGCGTGTGTGTGCGTGTGTGAGTGTGTGTGTATGTTTGTGTGTGTGTGTGTGTGTGTCCGTTTGGATTGCAGAGATAAGAATACGGCCAAGGCAAGAAGACCCTGCCTTTTGTAAGGGGCGACTAATAGGTAGGAGACGAGAGGTGAAGAGTGTATGTGTGTATGCGTGTGTGCGTGTGTGTGTGTGCGTGTGTGAGTATGTGTGTGTGTGTCCGTTTGGCTTGCAGAGATAAGAATACGGCCGAGGCAAGAAGGCCCTGCCTCTTGTAAGGGGCGACTAATAGGTAGGAGTCGAGAGGTGAAGAGTGTATGTGTGCGTGCGTGTGTGCGTGTGTGTGTGTATGTGTATGTGTGTCCCTTTGGCTCGCAGAGATAAGAAATCAGCGGTTTCAAGAAGGCCATGCCTGTCGTAAGAGGTGACTAATGGGTAGGAGTCGAGAGGTGAAGAGTGTATGTGTCTGTGTGTATGTGTGTGTGTGTCCGTTTGGCTTGCAGAGATAAGAATACGGCCGAGGCAAGAAGACCCTGCCTGTCTTAAGAGGCGACTAATGGATAGGAGTCGAGAGGTGAAGAGTGTATGTGTGTGTGCGCGCGTGTGTGTGTGTGTGCCTGTGTGCGTGTGTTTGTCTGTGCGTGTGTGTGTGTGTCCGTTCGGCTCGCAGAGATAAGAATACGTCCGTGGCAAGAAGGCCCTGCCTGTCTTAAGAGGCGACTAATGGATAGGAATCGAGAGGTGGAGAGTGTGTGCGTGTGGGTGTGCGTGTGCGTGTGTGCGTGTGTGCCTGTGTGCGTGTGTTTGTGTGTGCGTGTGTGTGTGTGTCCGTTCGGCTTGCAGAGATAAGAACACGGCCGTGGCAAGAAGTCCCTGCCTGTCGTAAGAGGAGAATAATGGGTAGAAGTCGAGAGGTGAATAGTGTATTTGTGCTTGCGTGTGTGTGTTTGTGTGTGAGTGTGTGTGTGTGTGTCCGTTCGGCTCGCAGAGATAAGAATGCGTTCGTTGCAAGAAGGCCCTGCCTGTCTTAAGAGACGACTAATGGATAGGAGTCGAGAGGTGGAGAGTGTGTGCGTGTGCGTGTGAGATTGCGTGTGTGCGTTTGTGCCTGTGTGCGTGTGTTTGTGTGTGCGTGTGTGTGTGTCCGGTCGGCTCGCTGAAATGAGAACACGGCCGTGGCAAGAAGGCCCTGCCTGTCGTAAGAGGCGACTAATGGGTAGGAGTCGAGAGGTGAAGAGTGTATGTGTGTGTGTACGTGTGTGCGTGTGTGTGTGCGTGTGTGAGTATGTGTGTGTGTCCGTTCGGCTTGCAGAGATAAGAATACGTCCGTGGCAAGAAGTCCCTGAATGTCGTAAGAGGCGACTAATGGGTAGGAGTCGAGAGGTTAAGAGTGTATGTGTATGTGTGTGTGCGTGTGTGGGTGTGTGTGTGTTTGTGCGTGTGTAAATATGTGTTTGTATGTATGTGTGTGTCCATTCGGTTCGCAAAGATTAGAATACGGCCGAGGCAAGAAGGCCCTGCCTCTTGTAAGGGGCGACTAATAGGTAGGAGTCGAGAGGTGAATAGTGTATGTGTATGTGTGTGTGCGTGTGTGGGTGTGTGTGTGTTTGTGCGTGTGTAAATGTATGTGTGTATGTATGTGTGTGTCCATTCGGTTCGCAGAGATAAGAACACGGCCGTGGCAAGAAGTCCCTGCCTGTCGTAATAGGAGAATAATGGGTAGGAGTCGAGAGGTGAAGAGTGTATGTGTGTGTGTGCGTGTGTGCGTGTGTGTGTGCGTGTGTGAGTATGTGTGTGTGTTTGTGTGTGTGTGTGTGTGTCCGTTTGGCTTGCAGAGATAAGAATACGGCCGAGGCAAGAAGGCCCTGCCTGTCGTAAGAAACGACTAATGGGTAGGAGTCGAGCGGTGGAGAGTGTGTGCGTGTGCGTGTGTGTGTGTGCGTGTGTGTGTGTGTGTCCGTTCGGCTTGCAGAGATAAGAACACAGCCGTGGCAAGAAGTCCCTGCCTGTCGTAATAGGAGAATAATGGGTAGGAGTCGAGAGGTGAAGAGTGTATGTGTGTGTGTGCGTGTGTGCGTGTGTGTGTGCGTGTGTGAGTATGTGTGTGTGTCCGTTCGGCTTGCAGAGATAAGAACACGGCCGTGGCAAGAAGTCCCTGCCTGTCGTAATAGGAGAATAATGGGTAGGAGTCGAGAGGTGAAGAGTGTATGTGTGTGTGTGCGTGTGTGCGTGTGTGTGTGCGTGTGTGAGTATGTGTGTGTGTTTGTGTGTGTGTGTGTGTGTCCGTTTGGCTTGCAGAGATAAGAATACGGCCGAGGCAAGAAGTCCCTGCCTGTCGTAAGAGGCGACTAATGAATAGGAGTCGAGAGGTGAAGAGTGTATGTGTCTTTGTGTGTGTGCGTGTGTTTGTGCGTGTGTGAGTATGTGTGTGTGTTTGTGTGTGTGTGTGTGTGTCCGTTTGGCTTGCAGAGATAAGAATACGGCCGAGGCAAGAAGGCCCTGCCTGTCGTAAGAAACGACTAATGGGTAGGAGTCGAGCGGTGGAGAGTGTGTGCGTGTGCGTGTGTGTGTGTGCGTGTGTGTGTGTGTGTCCGTTCGGCTTGCAGAGATAAGAACACGGCCGTGGCAAGAAGTCCCTGCCTGTCGTAATAGGAGAATAATGGGTAGGAGTCGAGAGGTGAAGAGTGTATGTGTGTGTGTGCGTGTGTGCGTGTGTGTGTGCGTGTGTGAGTATGTGTGTGTGTCCGTTCGGCTTGCAGAGATAAGAACACGGCCGTGGCAAGAAGTCCCTGCCTGTCGTAAGAGGAGAATAATGGGTAGGAGTCGAGAGGTGAAGAGTGTATGTGTGTGTGTGTGCGTGTGTGCGTGTGTGGGCGTGTGTCAGTGTGTGTGTATGTGTGTGTGTCCGTTTGGCTTGCAGAGATAAGAATACGGCCGAGGCCAGAAGGCCCTGCCTCTTGTAAGGGTCAACTAATAAGTAGGAGTCCAGAGGTCAAGAGTTTATGTGTGTGTGTGCGTGTGTGCGTGTGTGCGTGTGTGTGTGCGTGTGTGTGCGTGTGTGAGTATGTGTGTGTGTTAGTTTGGCTTGCAGAGATGAGAACACGACCGCGGCAAGAAGGCCCTGTTTATCGTAAGAGGCGACTAAAAGGTAGGAGTCGAGAGGTGAAGAGTGTATGTGTGTGTGCGTGTGTGCGTGTGTGTGCTTGTGCGTTTGTGCGTGTGTGAGTGTGTGTGTATAAGTGTGTGTGTCCGTTCGGCTTACAGAGATATGAATACTGCCGGGGCAAGAAGGCCCTGCCTCTCGTAAGAGGCGACTAAAAGGTAGGGGTCGAGAGGTGAAGAGTGTATGTGTGTGTGTGTGAGTGTGTGTCTTTGTCCGCTCGGCTCGCAGAGATAAGATTACGGCCGTGGTAAGAAGGCCCTGCCTGTCTTAAGAGGCGGCTAATGGATATTAGTCGAGAGGTGGAGAGTGTGTTCGTGTGCGTGTGCGTGTGTGTGGGTGCGTGTGTGTGCGTGTGAGCGTGTGTGTGTGTGTGAGTGTATGTGTGTCCGTTCGGCTCGCAGAGATAAGAACACGGCCGTGGCAAGAAGTCCCTGAATGTCGTAAGAGGCGACTAATGGGTAGGAGTCGAGAGGTAAAGCGTGTATGTGTGTGTATGTGTGTGTGCGAGTGTGTGTGTGTGTGTCCGTTTGGCCCGCAGAGATAAGAACACGTCCGTAGCAAGAAGGCCCTGCCTGTCGTAAGAGGCGACTAATGGATAGGAGTCGAGAGGTGGAGAGTGTGTGCGTGTACGTGTGCGTGCGTGTTTAAGTGTGTGTGTATGTGAGTGTGTGAGTGTGTGTGTGTGCGGTCGGCTCGCAGAGATAAGAACACAGCCGTGGCAAGAAGGCCCTGCCTGTCGTAAGAGGCGAGTAATAAGTAGGAGCCGAGAGGTGAAGAGTGTATGTGTGTGTGTGCGTGTGTGCGTGTGTGTGTGCGTGTGTGAGTATGTGTGTGTGTTAGTTCGGCTTGCAGAAATAAGAACACGACCGAGGCAAGAAGGCCCCGCCTATCGTAAGAGGCGACTAATAGGTAGGAGTCGAGAGGTGAAAAGTGTATGTTTGTGTGCGTGTGTGCGTGTGTGTGTGCGTGTGTGAGTATGTGTGTGTGTCCGTTCGGCTTGCAGAGATAAGAATACGGCCGTGGCAAAAAGGCCATGCTTGCTGTAAGGAGCGACTAATTGGTAGTAGTCGATAGGTGAAGAGTGTATGTGTGTGTGCGTGTGTGCGTGTATGTGTGTTTGTGCGTGTGTGAGTGTGTGTGTATAAGTGTGTGTGTCCGTTCGGCTTGCAGAGATATGAATACGGCCGGGGCAAGAAGGCCCTGCCTCTCGTAAGAGGCGACTAAAAGGTAGGGGTCGAGAGGTGAAGAGTGTATGTGTGTGTGTGTGTGTGAGTGTGTGTGTTTGTCCGCTCGGCTCGCAGAGATAGGATTACGGCCGTGGCAAGAAGGCCCTGCCTGTCTTAAGAGGCGGCTAATGGATAGGAGTCGAGAGGTGGAGAGTGTGTGCGTGTGCGTGTGCGTGTGTGTGGGTGCGTGTGTGTGCGTGTGTGCGTGTGTTTGTGTGAGTCTGTGTGTGTCCGTTCGGCTCGCAGAGATAAGAACACGGCCGTGGCAAGAAGTCCCTGAATGTCGTAAGAGGCGACTAATGGGTAGGAGTCGAGAGGTGAAGCGTGTATGTGTGTGTGCGTGTGTGCGTGTGTGTGTTTGTGCGTGTGTGAGTGTGTGTATATAAGTGTGTGTGTCCGTTCGGCTTGCAGAGATATGAATACGGCCGGGGCAAGAAGGCCCTGCCTCTCGTAAGAGGCGACTAAAAGGTAGGAGTCGAGAGGTGGAGAGTGTGTGCGTGTGCGTGTGTGTGGGTGCGTGTGTGTGCGTGTGTGCGTGTGTGCGTGTGTTTGTGTGAGTGTGTGTGTGTCCGTTCGGCTCGCAGAGATAAGAACACGTCCGTAGCAAGAAGGCCCTGCCTGTCGTAAGAGGCGACTAATGGATAGGAGTCGAGAGATGGAGAGTGTGTGCGTGTACGTGTGCGTGCGTGTTTATGTGTGTGTGTATGTGAGTGTGTGAGTGTGTGTGTGTGCGGTCGGCTCGCAGAGATAAGAACACAGCCGTGGCAAGAAGGCCCTGCCTGTCGTAAGAGGCAAGTAATAAGTAGGAGTCGAGAGGTGAAGAGTGTATGTGTGTGTGTGCGTGTGTGCGTGTGTGTGTGCGTGTGTGAGTATGTGTGTGTGTTAGTTCGGCTTGCAGAAATAAGAACACGACCGAGGCAAGAAGGCCCTGCCTATCGTAAGAGGCGACTAATAGGTAGGAGTCGAAAGGTGAAGAGTGTATGTTTGTGTGCGTGTGTGCGTGTATGTGTGCGTGTGTGAGTATGTGTGTGTGTCCGTTCGGCTTGCAGTGATAAGAACACGGCCAAGGCAAGAAGGCCCTGCCTATCGTAAGAGGCGACTAATTGGTAGGAGTCGAGAGGTGAAGAGTGTATGTGTGTGTGTGCGTGTGTGCGTGTGTGTGTGCGTGTGTGAGTATGTGTGTGTGTTAGTTCGGCTTGCAGAAATAAGAACACGACTGAGGCAAGAAGGCCCTGCCTATCGTAAGAGGCGACTAATAGGTAGGAGTCGAGAGGTGAAGAGTGTATGTTTGTGTGCGTGTGTGCGTGTGTGTGTGCGTGTGTGAGTATGTGTGTGTGTGTCCGTTCGGCTTGCAGTGATAAGAACACGGCCAAGGCAAGAAGGCCCTGCCTATCGTAAGAGGCGACTAATAGGTAGGAGTCGAGAGGTGAAGAATGTATGTGTGTGTGCGTGTGGGCGTGTTTGTGTGTGTGTGTGAGTGTATGTGTGTGTGCGTGTGTGCGTGCGTGTGTGTGTGTGTGTTTGTGAGTGTGTGTGTATGTATGTGTGTGTGTTAGTTTGGCTTGCAGAAATAAGAACACGGCTGTTGCAAGAAGTCCCTGCCTATCGTAAGAGGAGAATAATGGGTAGGAGTCGAGAGGTGAAGAGTGTATGTGTGTGTGTGCGTGTGTGCGTGCGTGTGTGAGTGTGTGTGTGTATGTGTGTGTGTCAGTGTGTGTGTGTGTCCGGTCGGCTCGCAGAGATGAGAACACGGCCGTGGCAAGAAGGCACTGCCTGTCGTTAAGAGGCGACTAATGGGTAGGAGTCGAGAGGTGAAGAGTGTATGTGTGTGTGTGCGTGTGTGTGTGTGCGTGTGAGCGTGCGTGTGTGTGTGAGTGTGTGTGTGTCCGTTCGGCTTGCAGAGATAAGAATACGGCCGAGGCAAGAAGGCACTGCCTGTCGTAAGTGGCGACTAATTGGTAGGAGTCGAGAGGTGAAGAGTGTATGTGTGTGTGTGCGTGTGTGCGTGTGTGTGCGTGTGTGTGTGTATGTGTGTGTGTCTGTTTGGCTTGCAGAGATAAGAATACGGCCGAGGCAAGAAGGCCTTGCCTCTTGTAAGGGGCGACTAATAAGTAGGAGTCGAGAGGTGAAGAGTGTATGTGTGTATGCGTGTGTGCGTGTGTGTGCGTGTGTGAGTATGTGTGTGTGTTAGTTTGGCTTGCAGAGATAAGAGCACGACCGAGGCAAGGAAGCCCTGCCTATCATAAGAGGCGACTAATAGGTAGGAGTCGAGAGGTGAAGAGTGTATGTGTGTGTGTGCGTGTGTGTGTGTGTGTCCGTGTGAGCGTGCGTGTGTGTGTGAGTGTGTGTGTGTCCGTTCGGCTTGCAGAGATAAGAATACGGCCGTGGCAAGAAGGCCCTGACTGTCGTAAGAGGCGACTAATGGGTAGGAGTCGAGAGGTGAAGAGTGTATGTGTGTGTGTGTGTGTGCGTTTGTGTGCGTGTGTGCGTGTGTGTGTGCCTGTGTGAGTGTGTGTGTCCAGTCGGCTCGCAGTGATAAGGACACGTCTGTGCCAAGAAGGCCCTGCCTGTCGTAAGCGGCGACTACTGCGTAGGAGTCGAGAGGTGAAGAGTGCATATGTGTAAGTGCGTGTGAGCGTGTGTGTGCGTGTGTGAGTGTGTGTGTATGTCCGGTCGGCTCTCAGAGATAAGAACACGGCCGTGGCAAGAAGGCCCTGCCTGTCGTAAGAGGCGACTAATGGGTAGGAGTCGAGAGGTGAAGAGTGTATTTGTGTGTAAGTGTGCGTGTGTGTGCGTGTGTGTGTATTTGTGTGTGTGAGTGTGTGTGTCTAGTCGGCTCGCAGAGATAAGAACACGGCCGTGGCAAGAAGGCCCTGCCTGTCGTAAGAGGCGACTAATGGGTAGGAGTCGAGTGGTAAAGAGTGTATATGTGTGTGCGTATGTGCGTGTGTGTGCGTGTGAGAGTGCGTGTGTTTGTGTGTGCGTGTGTGTGTGTGTCCGTTCCGCTTGCAGAGATAAGAATACAACCGAGGCAAGAAGGCCCTGCCTCTTGTAAGGGGCGACTAATAAGTAGGAGTCGAGAGGTGAAGAGTGTATGTGTGTATGAATGTGTGCGTGTGTGTGCGTGTGTGAGTATTTGTGTGTGTTAGTTCGGCTTGCAGAGATAAGAGCACGACCGAGGCAAGAAGGCCCTGCCTATCGTAAGAGGCGACTAATGGGTAGGAGTCGAGAAGTGAAGAGGGTACGTGAGTGTGTGCGTGTGTAGGTGTGTGTGTGTTTGTGCGTGTGTAAGTGTGTGTGTGTGTATGTTTGTGTGTGTCCATTCGGCTCGCAGAGATTAGAATACGGCAGAGGCCAGAAGGCCATGCCTGTCTTTAGAGGCGACTAATGGGTAGGAGTCGAGAGGTGAAGAGTGTATTTGTGTGTGTGCGTGTGTGCGTGCGTGTGTGTGTGAGTGTGTATGTGTCCGTTCGGCTTGCAGAGATAAGAATACGGCCGAGGCAAGAAGGCCCTGCCTGTCGTAAGTGGCGACTAATTGGTAGGAGTCGAGAGGTGAAAAGTGTTTTTGTGTGTGTGCGTGTGTGTGCGTGTGTGCGTGCTTGTGTGTGTGAGTGTGCATGTGTCCGTTCGGCTTGCAGAGATAAAAATACGGCCAAGGCAAGAAGGCCCTGCCTGTCGTAAGTGGCGACTAATTGGTAGGAGTCGAGAGGTGAAGAGTGTATGTGTGTGTGTGTGCGTGTGTGGGTGTGTGTGTGTGTTTGTGCGTGTGTAAGTGTGTGTGTGTGTATGTATGTGTGTGTCCATTCGGCTCGCAGAGATTAGAATACGGCCGAGGCAAGAAGGCCCTGCCTGTCGTAAGTGGCGACTAATTGGTAGGAGTCGAGAGGTGAAAAGTGTTTTTGTGTGTGTGCGTGTGTGTGCGTGTGTGCGTGCTTGTGTGTGTGAGTGTGTATGTGTCCGTTCGGCTTGCAGAGATAAGAATACGGCCAAGGCAAGAATGCCCTGCCTGTCGTAAGTGGCGACTAATTGGTAGGAGTCGAGAGGTGAAGAGTGTATTTGTGTGTGTGCGTGTGTGCGTGCGTGTGTGTGTGAGTGTGTATGTGTCCGTTCGGCTTGCAGTGATAAGAATACGGCCGAGGCAAGAAGGCCCTGCCTGTCGTAAGTGGCGACTAATTGGTAGGAGTCGAGAGGTGAAAAGTGTTTTTGTGTGTGTGCGTGTGTGTGCGTGTGTGTGTGAGTGTGTATGTGTCCGTACGGCTTGCAGTGATAAGAATACGGCCGAGGCAAGAAGGCCCTGCCTGTCGTAAGTGGCGACTAATTGGTAGGAGTCGAGAGGTGAAAACTGTTTTTGTGTGTGTGCGTGTGTGTGCGTGTGTGCGTGCTTGTGTGTGTGAGTGTGTATGTGTCCGATCGGCTTGCAGAGATAAGAATACGGCCGAGGCAAGAAGGCCCTGCCTGTCGTAAGTGGCGACTAATTGGTAGGAGTCGAGAGGTGAAGAGTGTATGTGTGTGTGTGTGCGTGTGTGGGTGTGTGTGTGTGTTTGTGCGTGTGTAAGTGTGTGTGTGTATGTATGTGTGTGTCCATTCGGCTCGCAGAGATTAGAATACGGCCGAGGCAAGAAGGCCATGCCTGTCGTAAGAGGCAACTAATGGGTAGGAGTCGAGAGGTGAAAAGTGTTTTTGTGTGCGTGCTTGTGTGTGTGAGTGTGTATGTGTCCGTTCGGCTTGCAGAGATAAGAATCCGGCCGAGGCAAGAATGCCCTGCTTGTTGTAAGTGGCGACTAATTGGTAGGAGTCGAGAGGTGAAGAGTGTATGTGTGTGTGTGCGTATGTGCGTGTGTGTGTGTGCGTGTGTGAGTGTGTGTGTCCAGTCGGCTCGCAGTGATAAGGACACGTCTGTGCCAAGAAGTCCCTGCCTGTCGTAAGCGGCGACTAATGCGTAGGAGTCGAGAGGTGAAGAGTGTATGTGTGTGTGAGTGTGCGTGTTTGTGCGTGTGTGAGTGTGTGTGTGTATTTGTGTGTGTGAGTGTGTGTGTGTCCAGTCGGCTCGCAGAGATAAGAACACGGCCGTGGCAAGAAGGCCCTGCCTGTCGTAAGAGGCGTCTAATGGGTAGGAGTCGAGAGGTGAAGAGTGTATTTGTGTGTGAGTGTGCGTGTGTGCCTGTGTGTGCGTGTGTGAGTGTGTGTGTGTATTTGTGTGTGTGAGTGTGTGTGTCCAGTCGGCTCGCAGAGATAAGAACACGGCCGTGGCAAAAAGGCCCTGCCTGTCGTAAGGAGGCGACTAGAGGGTAGGAGTCGAGTGGTGAAGAGTGTATATGTGTGTGCGTATGTGCGCGTGTGTGCGTGTGAGAGTGTGTGTGTATATGTGTGTGTGTCCATTCGGCTTGCAGAGATAAGAGCACGACCAAGGCAAGAAGGCCCTGCCTATCGTAAGAGCCGACCAATAGGTAGGAGTCAAGAGGTGAAGAGTATACGTGTGTGTGTGTGCGTGTGTGCGTGTGTGTGTGAGTATGTGTGTGTATGTGTGTGTATGTGTGTGTATCCCTTCGGTTCGCAGAGATAAGCATACGTCCGTGGCAAGAAGGCCATGCTTGCTGTAAGGAGCGACTAATGGGTAGGAGTCGAGAGGTGAAGAGTGTATGTGTGTGTGTGCGTGTGTGCGTGCGTGTGTGAGTGTGTGTGTGTATGTGTGTGTGTCAGTGTGTGTGTGTGTCCGGTCGGCTCGCAGAGATGAGAACACGGCCGTGGCAAGAAGGCACTGCCTGTCGTTAAGAGGCGACTAATGGGTAGGAGTCGAGAGGTGAAGAGTGTATGTGTGTGTGTGCGTGTGTGTGTGTGCGTGTGAGCGTGCGTGTGTGTGTGAGTGTGTGTGTGTCCGTTCGGCTTGCAGAGATAAGAATACGGCCGAGGCAAGAAGGCACTGCCTGTCGTAAGTGGCGACTAATTGGTAGGAGTCGAGAGGTGAAGAGTGTATGTGTGTGTGTGCGTGTGTGCGTGTGTGTGCGTGTGTGTGTGTATGTGTGTGTGTCTGTTTGGCTTGCAGAGATAAGAATACGGCCGAGGCAAGAAGGCCTTGCCTCTTGTAAGGGGCGACTAATAAGTAGGAGTCGAGAGGTGAAGAGTGTATGTGTGTATGCGTGTGTGCGTGTGTGTGCGTGTGTGAGTATGTGTGTGTGTTAGTTTGGCTTGCAGAGATAAGAGCACGACCGAGGCAAGGAAGCCCTGCCTATCATAAGAGGCGACTAATAGGTAGGAGTCGAGAGGTGAAGAGTGTATGTGTGTGTGTGCGTGTGTGTGTGTGTGTGCGTGTGAGCGTGCGTGTGTGTGTGAGTGTGTGTGTGTCCGTTCGGCTTGCAGAGATAAGAATACGGCCGTGGCAAGAAGGCCCTGACTGTCGTAAGAGGCGACTAATGGGTAGGAGTCGAGAGGTGAAGAGTGTATGTGTGTGTGTGTGTGTGCGTTTGTGTGCGTGTGTGCGTGTGTGTGTGCCTGTGTGAGTGTGTGTGTCCAGTCGGCTCGCAGTGATAAGGACACGTCTGTGCCAAGAAGGCCCTGCCTGTCGTAAGCGGCGACTACTGCGTAGGAGTCGAGAGGTGAAGAGTGCATATGTGTAAGTGCGTGTGAGCGTGTGTGTGCGTGTGTGAGTGTGTGTGTATGTCCGGTCGGCTCTCAGAGATAAGAACACGGCCGTGGCAAGAAGGCCCTGCCTGTCGTAAGAGGCGACTAATGGGTAGGAGTCGAGAGGTGAAGAGTGTATTTGTGTGTAAGTGTGCGTGTGTGTGCGTGTGTGTGTATTTGTGTGTGTGAGTGTGTGTGTCTAGTCGGCTCGCAGAGATAAGAACACGGCCGTGGCAAGAAGGCCCTGCCTGTCGTAAGAGGCGACTAATGGGTAGGAGTCGAGTGGTAAAGAGTGTATATGTGTGTGCGTATGTGCGTGTGTGTGCGTGTGAGAGTGCGTGTGTTTGTGTGTGCGTGTGTGTGTGTGTCCGTTCCGCTTGCAGAGATAAGAATACAACCGAGGCAAGAAGGCCCTGCCTCTTGTAAGGGGCGACTAATAAGTAGGAGTCGAGAGGTGAAGAGTGTATGTGTGTATGAATGTGTGCGTGTGTGTGCGTGTGTGAGTATTTGTGTGTGTTAGTTCGGCTTGCAGAGATAAGAGCACGACCGAGGCAAGAAGTCCCTGCCTATCGTAAGAGGCGACTAATGGGTAGGAGTCGAGAAGTGAAGAGGGTACGTGAGTGTGTGCGTGTGTAGGTGTGTGTGTGTTTGTGCGTGTGTAAGTGTGTGTGTGTGTATGTTTGTGTGTGTCCATTCGGCTCGCAGAGATTAGAATACGGCAGAGGCCAGAAGGCCATGCCTGTCTTTAGAGGCGACTAATGGGTAGGAGTCGAGAGGTGAAGAGTGTATTTGTGTGTGTGCGTGTGTGCGTGCGTGTGTGTGTGAGTGTGTATGTGTCCGTTCGGCTTGTAGAGATAAGAATACGGCCGAGGCAAGAAGGCCCTGCCTGTCGTAAGTGGCGACTAATTGGTAGGAGTCGAGAGGTGAAAAGTGTTTTTGTGTGTGTGCGTGTGTGTGCGTGTGTGCGTGCTTGTGTGTGTGAGTGTGCATGTGTCCGTTCGGCTTGCAGAGATAAAAATACGGCCAAGGCAAGAAGGCCCTGCCTGTCGTAAGTGGCGACTAATTGGTAGGAGTCGAGAGGTGAAGAGTGTATGTGTGTGTGTGTGCGTGTGTGGGTGTGTGTGTGTGTTTGTGCGTGTGTAAGTGTGTGTGTGTGTATGTATGTGTGTGTCCATTCGGCTCGCAGAGATTAGAATACGGCCGAGGCAAGAAGGCCCTGCCTGTCGTAAGTGGCGACTAATTGGTAGGAGTCGAGAGGTGAAAAGTGTTTTTGTGTGTGTGCGTGTGTGTGCGTGTGTGCGTGCTTGTGTGTGTGAGTGTGTATGTGTCCGTTCGGCTTGCAGAGATAAGAATACGGCCAAGGCAAGAATGCCCTGCCTGTCGTAAGTGGCGACTAATTGGTAGGAGTCGAGAGGTGAAGAGTGTATTTGTGTGTGTGCGTGTGTGCGTGCGTGTGTGTGTGAGTGTGTATGTGTCCGTTCGGCTTGCAGTGATAAGAATACGGCCGAGGCAAGAAGGCCCTGCCTGTCGTAAGTGGCGACTAATTGGTAGGAGTCGAGAGGTGAAAAGTGTTTTTGTGTGTGTGCGTGTGTGTGCGTGTGTGTGTGAGTGTGTATGTGTCCGTACGGCTTGCAGTGATAAGAATACGGCCGAGGCAAGAAGGCCCTGCCTGTCGTAAGTGGCGACTAATTGGTAGGAGTCGAGAGGTGAAAACTGTTTTTGTGTGTGTGCGTGTGTGTGCGTGTGTGCGTGCTTGTGTGTGTGAGTGTGTATGTGTCCGATCGGCTTGCAGAGATAAGAATACGGCCGAGGCAAGAAGGCCCTGCCTGTCGTAAGTGGCGACTAATTGGTAGGAGTCGAGAGGTGAAGAGTGTATGTGTGTGTGTGTGCGTGTGTGGGTGTGTGTGTGTGTTTGTGCGTGTGTAAGTGTGTGTGTGTATGTATGTGTGTGTCCATTCGGCTCGCAGAGATTAGAATACGGCCGAGGCAAGAAGGCCATGCCTGTCGTAAGAGGCAACTAATGGGTAGGAGTCGAGAGGTGAAAAGTGTTTTTGTGTGCGTGCTTGTGTGTGTGAGTGTGTATGTGTCCGTTCGGCTTGCAGAGATAAGAATCCGGCCGAGGCAAGAATGCCCTGCTTGTTGTAAGTGGCGACTAATTGGTAGGAGTCGAGAGGTGAAGAGTGTATGTGTGTGTGTGCGTATGTGCGTGTGTGTGTGTGCGTGTGTGAGTGTGTGTGTCCAGTCGGCTCGCAGTGATAAGGACACGTCTGTGCCAAGAAGTCCCTGCCTGTCGTAAGCGGCGACTAATGCGTAGGAGTCGAGAGGTGAAGAGTGTATGTGTGTGTGAGTGTGCGTGTGTGTGCGTGTGTGAGTGTGTGTGTGTATTTGTGTGTGTGAGTGTGTGTGTGTCCAGTCGGCTCGCAGAGATAAAAACACGGCCGTGGCAAGAAGGCCCTGCCTGTCGTAAGAGGCGTCTAATGGGTAGGAGTCGAGAGGTGAAGAGTGTATTTGTGTGTGAGTGTGCGTGTGTGCCTGTGTGTGCGTGTGTGAGTGTGTGTGTGTATTTGTGTGGGTGAGTGTGTGTGTCCAGTCGGCTCGCAGAGATAAGAACACGGCCGTGGCAAAAAGGCCCTGCCTGTCGTAAGGAGGCGACTAGAGGGTAGGAGTCGAGTGGTGAAGAGTGTATATGTGTGTGCGTATGTGCGCGTGTGTGCGTGTGAGAGTGTGTGTGTATATGTGTGTGTGTCCATTCGGCTTGCAGAGATAAGAGCACGACCAAGGCAAGAAGGCCCTGCCTATCGTAAGAGCCGACCAATAGGTAGGAGTCAAGAGGTGAAGAGTATACGTGTGTGTGTGTGCGTGTGTGCGTGTGTGTGTGAGTATGTGTGTGTATGTGTGTGTATGTGTGTGTATCCCTTCGGTTCGCAGAGATAAGCATACGTCCGTGGCAAGAAGGCCATGCTTGCTGTAAGGAGCGACTAATGGGTAGGAGTCGAGAGGTGAAGCGTGTATGTGTGTGTATGTGTGTATGTGTGCAAGTGTGTGTGTGTGTGTCCGTTCGGTTTGCAGAGATAGGTAATCGTCCGTGGCAAGAAGGCCCTGCCTGTTTTAAGAGGCGACTAATGAATAGGAGTCGAGAGGTGAAGAGTGTGTGCGTGTGCGTGTGCGTGCGTGTGCGTGTGTAAGTGTTTGTGTATGTGTGTGTGTCTGTTTGGCTTGCAGAGATAAGAATACGGCCAAGGCAAGAAGGCCCTGCCTCTTGTAATGGGCGACTAATAAGTAGGAGTCGAGAGGTGGAGAGTGTAAGTGTGTGTGTGCGTGTGTGCGTGTGTGTGCGTGTGTGAGTATGTGTGTGTGTTAGTTCGGCTTGCAGAAATAAGAACACGACCGAGGCAAGCAGGCCCTGCCTATCGTAAGAGGCGACTAATAGGTAGGAGTCGAGAGGTGAAGAGTGTATGTGTGTGTGTGCGTGTGTGCGTGTGTGTGTGCGTGTGTGAGTATGTGTGTGTGTCTGTTTGGCTTGCAGAGATAAGAATACGGCCGAGGCAAGAAGGCCTTTCCTCTTGTAAGGGGCGACTAATAGGTAGGATTAGAGAGGTGAAGAATGTATGTGTGTGTGCGTGTGTGCGTGTTTGTGTGTGTGTGAGTGTATGTGTGTGTGCGTGTATGCGTGCGTGTGTGCGTGTGTGTGTGTGTGAGTGTGTGTGTGTATGTGTGTGTGTGTGTGTCCCTTCGCTCGCAGAGATAAGAAAAAAGCAGTGGCAAGAAGGCCATGCCTGTCGTAAGAGGCGACTAATGGATAGGAGTCGAGAGGTGGAGAGTGTGTGCTTGTGCGTGTGCGTGTGCGTGTGCGTGTGTGTGTGTGTGCGTGTGTGTGTGTGTGTGTCCGTTTGGCTTGCAGAGATAAGAACACGGTTGTGGCAAGATGTCCCTGCCTGTCGTAAGAGGAGAATAATGGGTAGGAGTCGAGAGGTGAAGAGTGTATGTGTGTGTGTGTGTGCGTGTGTGCGTGCGTGTGTTAGTGTGTGTGTGTATGTGTGTGTGTCAGTGTGTGTGTGTGTCCGGTCGGCTCGCAGAGATGAGAACACGGCCGTGGCAAGAAGGCACTGCCTGTCGTTAAGAGGCGACTAACGGGTAGTAGTCGAGAGGTGAAGAGTGTATGTGTGTGTGTGTGTGTGTGCGTGTGTGCGTGTGTGTGCGTGTGTGTGTGTATGTGTGTGTGTCTGTTTGGCTTGCAGAGATAAGAATACGGCCGAGGCAAGAAGGCCTTGCCTCTTGTAAGGGGCGACTAATAAGTAGGAGTCGAGAGGTGAAGAGTGTATGTGTGTATGCGTGTGTGCGTGTGTGTGCGTGTGTGAGTATGTGTGTGTGTTAGTTCGGCTTGCAGAGATAAGAGCACGACCGAGGCAAGAAAGCCCTGCCTATCGTAAGAGGCGACTAATAGGTAGGAGTCGAGAGGTGAAGAGTGTATGTGTGTGTGTGCGTGTGTGCGTGTGTGTGCGTGTGAGCGTGCGTGTGTGTGTGAGTGTGTGTGTGTCCGTTCGGCTTGCAGGGATAAGAATACGGCCGAGGCAAGAAGGCACTGCCTGTCGTAAGTGGCGACTAATTGGTAGGAGTCGAGAGGTGAAGAGTGTATGTGTGTGTGTGCGTGTTTGCGTGTGTGTGCGTGTGTGCGTGCGTGTGTGTGTGAGTGTGTGTTTGTCCGTTCGGCTTGCAGAGATAAGAATACGGCCGAAACAAGAAGGCCCTGCCTGTCGTAAGTGGCGACTAATGGGTAGGAGTCGAGAGGTGAAGAGTGTATGTGTGTGTGTGTGTGTGCGTGTGTGCGTGTATGTGTGCGTGTGTGAGTGTGTGTGTCCGGTCGGCTCGCAGTGATAAGGACACGTCCGTGCCAAGAAGGCCCTGCCTGTCATAAGCGGCAACTAATTGGTAGGAGTCGAAAGGTGAAAAGTGTTTTTGTGTGTGTGCGTGTGTGTGCGTGTGTGTGTGAGTGTGTATGTGTCCGTACGGCTTGCAGTGATAAGAATACGGCCGAGGCAAGAAGGCCCTGCCTGTCGTAAGTGGCGACTAATTGGTAGGAGTCGAGAGGTGAAAACTGTTTTTGTGTGTGTGCGTGTGTGTGCGTGTGTGCGTGCTTGTGTGTGTGAGTGTGTATGTGTCCGATCGGCTTGCAGAGATAAGAATACGGCCGAGGCAAGAAGGCCCTGCCTGTCGTAAGTGGCGACTAATTGGTAGGAGTCGAGAGGTGAAGAGTGTATGTGTGTGTGTGTGCGTGTGTGGGTGTGTGTGTGTGTTTGTGCGTGTGTAAGTGTGTGTGTGTATGTATGTGTGTGTCCATTCGGCTCGCAGAGATTAGAATACGGCCGAGGCAAGAAGGCCATGCCTGTCGTAAGAGGCAACTAATGGGTAGGAGTCGAGAGGTGAAAAGTGTTTTTGTGTGTGTGCGTGTGTGTGCGTGTGTGCGTGCTTGTGTGTGTGAGTGTGTATGTGTCCGTTCGGCTTGCAGAGATAAGAATCCGGCCGAGGCAAGAATGCCCTGCTTGTTGTAAGTGGCGACTAATTGGTAGGAGTCGAGAGGTGAAGAGTGTATGTGTGTGTGTGCGTATGTGCGTGTGTGTGTGTGCGTGTGTGAGTGTGTGTGTCCAGTCGGCTCGCAGTGATAAGGACACGTCTGTGCCAAGAAGTCCCTGCCTGTCGTAAGCGGCGACTAATGCGTAGGAGTCGAGAGGTGAAGAGTGTATGTGTGTGTGAGTGTGCGTGTGTGTGCGTGTGTGAGTGTGTGTGTGTATTTGTGTGTGTGAGTGTGTGTGTGTCCAGTCGGCTCGCAGAGATAAGAACACGGCCGTGGCAAGAAGGCCCTGCCTGTCGTAAGAGGCGTCTAATGGGTAGGAGTCGAGAGGTGAAGAGTGTATTTGTGTGTGAGTGTGCGTGTGTGCCTGTGTGTGCGTGTGTGAGTGTGTGTGTGTATTTGTGTGTGTGAGTGTGTGTGTCCAGTCGGCTCGCAGAGATAAGAACACGGCCGTGGCAAAAAGGCCCTGCCTGTCGTAAGGAGGCGACTAGAGGGTAGGAGTCGAGTGGTGAAGAGTGTATATGTGTGTGCGTATGTGCGCGTGTGTGCGTGTGAGAGTGTGTGTGTATATGTGTGTGTGTCCATTCGGCTTGCAGAGATAAGAGCACGACCAAGGCAAGAAGGCCCTGCCTATCGTAAGAGCCGACCAATAGGTAGGAGTCAAGAGGTGAAGAGTATACGTGTGTGTGTGTGCGTGTGTGCGTGTGTGTGTGAGTATGTGTGTGTATGTGTGTGTGTATGTGTGTGTATCCCTTCGGCTCGCAGAGATAAGCATACGTCCGTGGCAAGAAGGCCATGCTTGCTGTAAGGAGCGACTAATGGGTAGGAGTCGAGAGGTGAAGCGTGTATGTGTGTGTATGTGTGTATGTGTGCAAGTGTGTGTGTGTGTGTCCGTTCGGTTTGCAGAGATAGGTAATCGTCCGTGGCAAGAAGGCCCTGCCTGTTTTAAGAGGCGACTAATGAATAGGAGTCGAGAGGTGAAGAGTGTGTGCGTGTGCGTGTGCGTGCGTGTGCGTGTGTAAGTGTTTGTGTATGTGTGTGTGTCTGTTTGGCTTGCAGAGATAAGAATACGGCCAAGGCAAGAAGGCCCTGCCTCTTGTAATGGGCGACTAATAAGTAGGAGTCGAGAGGTGGAGAGTGTAAGTGTGTGTGTGCGTGTGTGCGTGTGTGTGCGTGTGTGAGTATGTGTGTGTGTTAGTTCGGCTTGCAGAAATAAGAACACGACCGAGGCAAGCAGGCCCTGCCTATCGTAAGAGGCGACTAATAGGTAGGAGTCGAGAGGTGAAGAGTGTATGTGTGTGTGTGCGTGTGTGCGTGTGTGTGTGCGTGTGTGAGTATGTGTGTGTGTCTGTTTGGCTTGCAGAGATAAGAATACGGCCGAGGCAAGAGGGCCTTTCCTCTTGTAAGGGGCGACTAATAGGTAGGATTAGAGAGGTGAAGAATGTATGTATGTGTGCGTGTGTGCGTGTTTGTGTGTGTGTGAGTGTATGTGTGTGTGCGTGTATGCGTGCGTGTGTGCGTGTGTGTGTGTGTGAGTGTGTGTGTGTGTATGTGTGTGTGTGTGTGTCCCTTCGCTCGCAGAGATAAGAAAAAAGCGGTGGCAAGAAGGCCATGCCTGTCGTAAGAGGCGACTAATGGATAGGAGTCGAGAGGTGGAGAGTGTGTGCTTGTGCGTGTGCGTGTGCGTGTGCGTGTGTGTGTGTGTGTGCGTGTGTGTGTGTGTGTCCGTTTGGCTTGCAGAGATAAGAACACGGTTTTGGCAAGATGTCCCTGCCTGTCGTAAGAGGAGAATAATGGGTAGGAGTCGAGAGGTGAAGAGTGTATGTGTGTGTGTGTGTGCGTGTGTGCGTGCGTGTGTCAGTGTGTGTGTGTGTCCGGTCGGCTCGCAGAGATGAGAACACGGCCGTGGCAAGAAGGCACTGCCTGTCGTTAAGAGGCGACTAACGGGTAGTAGTCGAGAGGTGAAGAGTGTATGTGTGTGTGTGTGTGTGCGTGTGTGCGTGTGTGTGCGTGTGTGTGTGTATGTGTGTGTGTCTGTTTGGCTTGCAGAGATAAGAATACGGCCGAGGCAAGAAGGCCTTGCCTCTTGTAAGGGGCGACTAATAAGTAGGAGTCGAGAGGTGAAGAGTGTATGTGTGTATGCGTGTGTGCGTGTGTGTGCGTGTGTGAGTATGTGTGTGTGTTAGTTCGGCTTGCAGAGATAAGAGCACGACCGAGGCAAGAAAGCCCTGCCTATCGTAAGAGGCGACTAATAGGTAGGAGTCGAGAGGTGAAGAGTGTATGTGTGTGTGTGCGTGTGTGCGTGTGTGTGCGTGTGAGCGTGCGTGTGTGTGTGAGTGTGTGTGTGTCCGTTCGGCTTGCAGGGATAAGAATACGGCCGAGGCAAGAAGGCACTGCCTGTCGTAAGTGGCGACTAATTGGTAGGAGTCGAGAGGTGAAGAGTGTATGTGTGTGTGTGCGTGTTTGCGTGTGTGTGCGTGTGTGCGTGCGTGTGTGTGTGAGTGTGTGTTTGTCCGTTCGGCTTGCAGAGATAAGAATACGGCCGAAACAAGAAGGCCCTGCCTGTCGTAAGTGGCGACTAATGGGTAGGAGTCGAGAGGTGAAGAGTGTATGTGTGTGTGTGTGTGTGCGTGTGTGCGTGTATGTGTGCGTGTGTGAGTGTGTGTGTCCGGTCGGCTCGCAGTGATAAGGACACGTCCGTGCCAAGAAGGCCCTGCCTGTCATAAGCGGCAACTAATTGGTAGGAGTCGAAAGGTGAAAAGTGTTTTTGTGTGTGTGCGTGTGTGTGCGTGTGTGCGTGCTTGTGTGTGTGAGTGTGTATGTGTCCGTTCGGCTTGCAGAGATAAGAATACGGCCGAGGCAAGAATGCCCTGCTTGTTGTAAGTGGCGACTAATTGGTAGGAGTCGAGAGGTGAAGAGTGTATGTGTGTGTGTGCGTATGTGCGTGTGTGTGTGTGCGTGTGTGAGTGTGTGTGTCCAGTCGGCTCGCAGTGATAAGGACACGTCTGTGCCAAGAAGTCCCTGCCTGTCGTAAGCGGCGACTAATGCGTAGGAGTCGAGAGGTGAAGAGTGTATGTGTGTGTGAGTGTGCGTGTGTGTGCGTGTGTGAGTGTGTGTGTGTATTTGTGTGTGTGAGTGTGTGTGTGTCCAGTCGGCTCGCAGAGATAAGAACACGGCCGTGGCAAGAAGGCCCTGCCTGTCGTAAGAGGCGTCTAATGGGTAGGAGTCGAGAGGTGAAGAGTGTATTTGTGTGTGAGTGTGCGTGTGTGCCTGTGTGTGCGTGTGTGAGTGTGTGTGTATTTGTGTGTGTGAGTGTGTGTGTCCAGTCGGCTCGCAGAGATAAGAACACGGCCGTGGCAAAAAGGCCCTGCCTGTCGTAAGGAGGCGACTAGAGGGTAGGAGTCGAGTGGTGAAGAGTGTATATGTGTGTGCGTATGTGCGCGTGTGTGCGTGTGAGAGTGTGTGTGTATATGTGTGTGTGTCCATTCGGCTTGCAGAGATAAGAGCACGACCAAGGCAAGAAGGCCCTGCCTATCGTAAGAGCCGACCAATAGGTAGGAGTCAAGAGGTGAAGAGTATACGTGTGTGTGTGTGCGTGTGTGCGTGTGTGTGTGAGTATGTGTGTGTATGTGTGTGTGTATGTGTGTGTATCCCTTCGGCTCGCAGAGATAAGCATACGTCCGTGGCAAGAAGGCCATGCTTGCTTTAAGGAGCGACTAATGGGTAGGAGTCGAGAGGTGAAGCGTGTATGTGTGTGTATGTGTGTATGTGTGCAAGTGTGTGTGTGTGTGTGTCCGTTCGGTTTGCAGAGATAGGTAATCGTCCGTGGCAAGAAGGCCCTGCCTGTGTTAAGAGGCGACTAATGAATAGGAGTCGAGAGGTGAAGAGTGTGTGCGTGTGCGTGTGCGTGCGTGTGCGTGTGTAAGTGTTTGTGTATGTGTGTGTGTCTGTTTGGCTTGCAGAGATAAGAATACGGCCAAGGCAAGAAGGCCCTGCCTCTTGTAATGGGCGACTAATAAGTAGGAGTCGAGAGGTGGAGAGTGTAAGTGTGTGTGTGCGTGTGTGCGTGTGTGTGCGTGTGTGAGTATGTGTGTGTGTTAGTTCGGCTTGCAGAAATAAGAACACGACCGAGGCAAGCAGGCCCTGCCTATCGTAAGAGGCGACTAATAGGTAGGAGTCGAGAGGTGAAGAGTGTATGTGTGTGTGTGCGTGTGTGCGTGTGTGTGTCTGTTTGGCTTGCAGAGATAAGAATACGGCCGAGGCAAGAAGGCCTTTCCTCTTGTAAGGGGCGACTAATAGGTAGGATTAGAGAGGTGAAGAATGTATGTGTGTGTGCGTGTGTGCGTGTTTGTGTGTGTGTGAGTGTATGTGTGTGTGCGTGTATGCGTGCGTGTGTGCGTGTGTGTGTGTGTGAGTGTGTGTGTGTATGTGTGTGTGTGTGTCCCTTCGCTCGCAGAGATAAGAAAAAAGCAGTGGCAAGAAGGCCATGCCTGTCGTAAGAGGCGACTAATGGATAGGAGTCGAGAGGTGGAGAGTGTGTGCTTGTGCGTGTGCGTGTGCGTGTGCGTGTGTGTGTGTGTGCGTGTGTGTGTGTGTGTGTCCGTTTGGCTTGCAGAGATAAGAACACGGTTGTGGCAAGATGTCCCTGCCTGTCGTAAGAGGAGAATAATGGGTAGGAGTCGAGAGGTGAAGAGTGTATGTGTGTGTGTGTGTGCGTGTGTGCGTGCGTGTGTTAGTGTGTGTGTGTATGTGTGTGTGTCAGTGTGTGTGTGTGTGTGTCCGGTCGGCTCGCAGAGATGAGAACACGGCCGTGGCAAGAAGGCACTGCCTGTCGTTAAGAGGCGACTAATGGGTAGTAGTCGAGAGGTGAAGAGTGTATGTGTGTGTGTGTGTGCGTGTGTGCGTGTGTGTGCGTGTGTGTGTGTATGTGTGTGTGTCTGTTTGGCTTGCAGAGATAAGAATACGGCCGAGGCAAGAAGGCCTTGCCTCTTGTAAGGGGCGACTAATAAGTAGGAGTCGAGAGGTGAAGAGTGTATGTGTGTATGCGTGTGTGCGTGTGTGTGCGTGTGTGAGTATGTGTGTGTGTTAGTTCGGCTTGCAGAGATAAGAGCACGACCGAGGCAAGAAAGCCCTGCCTATCGTAAGAGGCGACTAATAGGTAGGAGTCGAGAGGTGAAGAGTGTATGTGTGTGTGCGTGTGTGCGTGTGTGTGCGTGTGAGCGTGCGTGTGTGTGTGAGTGTGTGTGTGTCCGTTCGGCTTGCAGGGATAAGAATACGGCCGAGGCAAGAAGGCACTGCCTGTCGTAAGTGGCGACTAATTGGTAGGAGTCGAGAGGTGAAGAGTGTATGTGTGTGTGTGCGTGTTTGCGTGTGTGTGCGTGTGTGCGTGCGTGTGTGTGTGAGTGTGTGTTTGTCCGTTCGGCTTGCAGAGATAAGAATACGGCCGAAACAAGAAGGCCCTGCCTGTCGTAAGTGGCGACTAATGGGTAGGAGTCGAGAGGTGAAGAGTGTATGTGTGTGTGTGTGTGTGTGCGTGTGTGCGTGTATGTGTGCGTGTGTGAGTGTGTGTGTCCGGTCGGCTCGCAGTGATAAGGACACGTCCGTGCCAAGAAGGCCCTGCCTGTCGTAAGCGGCGACTAATGCGTAGGAGTCGAGAGGTGAAGAGTGTATGTGTGTAAGTGCGTGTGAGCGTGTGTGTGCGTGTGTGAGTGTGTGTGTGTGTCCGGTCGGCTCTCAGATATAAGAACACGGCCGTGGCAAGAAGGCCCTGCCTGTCGTAATAGGCGACTAATGGGTAGGGGTCGAGAGGTGAAGAGTGTATGTGTGGGTGAGTGTGCGTGTGTGTGCGTGTGTGAGTGTGTGTGTGTATTTGTGTGTGAGTGTGTGTGTGTCCAGTCGGCTCGCAGAGATAAGAACATGGCCGTGGCAAGAAGGCCCTGCCTGTCGTAAGAGGCGACTAATGGGTAGGAGTCGAGAGGTGAAGAGTGTATTTGTGTGTGAGTGTGCGTGTGTGCGTGTGTGTGCGTGTGTGCGTGTGTGTGAGTATGTGTGTGTATGTGTGTGTGTGTATGTGTGTGTGTATCCCTTCGGCTCGCAGAGATAAGCATACGTCCGTGGCAAGAAGGCCATGCTTGCTGTAAGGAGCGACTAATGGGTAGGAGTCGAGAGGTGAAGCGTGTATGTGTGTGTGTGTATGTGTGCAAGTGTGTGTGTATGTGTGTCCGTTCGGTTTGCAGAGATAGGTGTACGTCCGTGGCAAGAAGGCCCTGCCTGTCTTAAGAGGCGACTAATGGATAGGAGTCGAGAGGTGGAGAGTGTGTGCGTGTGCGTGTGCGTGTGCGTGTGCGTGTGCGTGTGCGTGTGCGTGTGCGTGTGTGTGTGTGTGAGTGTATGTGTGTGTGCGTGTATGCGTGCGTGTGTGCGTGTGTGTGTGTGTGAGTGTGTGTGTGTATGTGTGTGTGTGTGTGTCCCTTCGCTCGCAGAGATAAGAAAAAAGCGGTGGCAAGAAGGCCATGCCTGTCGTAAGAGGCGACTAATGGATAGGAGTCGAGAGGTGGAGAGTGTGTGCGTGTGCGTGTGCGTGTGCGTGTGCGTGTGCGTGTGCGTGTGCGTGTGCGTGTGTGTGTGTGTGAGTGTATGTGTGTGTGCGTGTATGCGTGCGTGTGTGCGTGTGTGTGTGTGAGTGTGTGTGTGTATGTGTGTGTGTGTGTGTCCCTTCGCTCGCAGAGATAAGAAAAAAGCGGTGGCAAGAAGGCCATGCCTGTCGTAAGAGGCGACTAATGGATAGGAGTCGAGAGGTGGAGAGTGTGTGCGTGTGCGTGTGCGTGTGCGTGTGCGTGTGTGTGTGTGTGCGTGTGTGTGTGTGTCCGTTTGGCTTGCAGAGATAAGAACACGGCTGTTGCAAGAAGTCCCTGCCTATCGTAAGAGGAGAATAATGGGTAGGAGTCGAGAGGTGAAGAGTGTATGTGTGTGTGTGCGTGTGTGCGTGCCTGTGTGAGTGTGTGTGTGTATGTGTGTGTGTCAGTGTGTGTGTGTGTGTCCGGTCGGCTCGCAGAGATGAGAACACGGCCGTGGCAAGAAGGCACTGCTTGTCGTTAAGAGGCGACTAATGGGTAGGAGTCGAGAGGTGAAGAGTGTATGTGTGTGTGTGCGTGTGTGTGTGTGCGTGTGAGCGTGCGTGTGTGTGTGAGTGTGTGTGTGTCCGTTCGGCTTGCAGAGATAAGAATACGGCCTAGGCAAGAAGGCACTGCCTGTCGTAAGTGGCGACTAATTGGTAGGAGTCGAGAGGTGAAGAGTGTATGTGTGTGTGTGCGTGTGTGCGTGTGTGTGCGTGTGTGTGTGTGTATGTGTGTGTGTCTGTTTGGCTTGCAGAGATAAGAATACGGCCGAGGCAAGAAGGCCTTGCCTCTTGTAAGGGGCGACTAATAAGTAGGAGTCGAGAGGTGAAGAGTGTATGTGTGTATGCGTGTGTGCGTGTGTGTGCGTGTGTGAGTATGTGTGTGTGTTAGTTCGGCTTGCAGAGATAAGAGCACGACCGAGGCAAGAAAGCCCTGCCTATCATAAGAGGCGACTAATAGGTAGGAGTCGAGAGGTGAAGAGTGTATGTGTGTGTGTGCGTGTGTGTGTGTGTGTGTGTGTGTGTGCGTGTGAGCGTGCGTGTGTGTGTGAGTGTGTGTGTGTCCGTTCGGCTTGCAGAGATAAGAATACGGCCGAGGCAAGAAGGCACTGCCTGTCGTAAGTGGCGACTAATTGGTAGGAGTCGAGAGGTGAAGAGTGTATGTGTGTGTGTGCGTGTGTGCGTTTGTGTGCGTGTGTGCGTGCGTGTGTGTGTGAGTGTGTGTGTGTCCGTTCGGCTTGCAGAGATAAGAATACGGCCGAGGCAAGAAGGTCCTGCCTATCGTAAGTGGCGACTAATTGGTAGGAGTCGAGAAGTGAAGAATGTATGTGTGTGTGTGTGCGTGTGTGCGTGTATGTGTGCGTGTGTGAGTGTGTGTGTCCGGTCGGCTCGCAGTGATAAGGACACGTCCGTGCCAAGAAGGCCCTGCCTGTCGTAAGCGGTGACTAATGCGTAGGAGTCGAGTGGTGAAGAGTGTATGTGTGTAAGTGCGTGTGTTTGTGTGTGTGCGTGTGTGAGTGTGTGTGTGTCCGGTCGGCTCGCAGAGATAAGAACACGTCCGTGCCAAGAAGGCCCTGCCTGTCGTAAGAGGCGACTAATGGGTAGGAGTCGAGAGGTGAAGAGTGTATTTGTGTGTGTGTGTGTGTGCGTGTGTGTGCGTGTGTGCGTGCGTGTGTGTGTGAGTGTGTATGTGTCCGTTCGGCTTGCAGAGATAAGAAAAAGGCCGAGGCAAGAAGGCCCTGCCTGTCGTAAGTGGCGTCTAATGGGTAGGAGTCGAGAGGTGAAGAGTGTATTTGTGTGTGAGTGTGCGTGTGTGCCTGTGTGTGCGTGTGTGAGTGTGTGTGTATTTGTGTGTGTGAGTGTGTGTGTCCAGTCGGCTCGCAGAGATAAGAACACGGCCGTGGCAAGAAGGCCCTGCCTGTCGTAAGAGGCGTCTAATGGGTAGGAGTCGAGAGGTGAAGAGTGTATTTGTGTGTGAGTGTGCGTGTGTGCCTGTGTGTGCGTGTGTGAGTGTGTGTGTATTTGTGTGTGTGAGTGTGTGTGTCCAGTCGGCTCGCAGAGATAAGAACACGGCCGTGGCAAAAAGGCCCTGCCTGTCGTAAGGAGGCGACTAGAGGGTAGGAGTCGAGTGGTGAAGAGTGTATATGTGTGTGCGTATGTGCGCGTGTGTGCGTGTGAGAGTGTGTGTGTATATGTGTGTGTGTCCATTCGGCTTGCAGAGATAAGAGCACGACCAAGGCAAGAAGGCCCTGCCTATCGTAAGAGCCGACCAATAGGTAGGAGTCAAGAGGTGAAGAGTATACGTGTGTGTGTGTGCGTGTGTGCGTGTGTGTGTGAGTATGTGTGTGTATGTGTGTGTGTATGTGTGTGTATCCCTTCGGCTCGCAGAGATAAGCATACGTCCGTGGCAAGAAGGCCATGCTTGCTTTAAGGAGCGACTAATGGGTAGGAGTCGAGAGGTGAAGCGTGTATGTGTGTGTATGTGTGTATGTGTGCAAGTGTGTGTGTGTGTGTGTCCGTTCGGTTTGCAGAGATAGGTAATCGTCCGTGGCAAGAAGGCCCTGCCTGTGTTAAGAGGCGACTAATGAATAGGAGTCGAGAGGTGAAGAGTGTGTGCGTGTGCGTGTGCGTGCGTGTGCGTGTGTAAGTGTTTGTGTATGTGTGTGTGTCTGTTTGGCTTGCAGAGATAAGAATACGGCCAAGGCAAGAAGGCCCTGCCTCTTGTAATGGGCGACTAATAAGTAGGAGTCGAGAGGTGGAGAGTGTAAGTGTGTGTGTGCGTGTGTGCGTGTGTGTGCGTGTGTGAGTATGTGTGTGTGTTAGTTCGGCTTGCAGAAATAAGAACACGACCGAGGCAAGCAGGCCCTGCCTATCGTAAGAGGCGACTAATAGGTAGGAGTCGAGAGGTGAAGAGTGTATGTGTGTGTGTGCGTGTGTGCGTGTGTGTGTCTGTTTGGCTTGCAGAGATAAGAATACGGCCGAGGCAAGAAGGCCTTTCCTCTTGTAAGGGGCGACTAATAGGTAGGATTAGAGAGGTGAAGAATGTATGTGTGTGTGCGTGTGTGCGTGTTTGTGTGTGTGTGAGTGTATGTGTGTGTGCGTGTATGCGTGCGTGTGTGCGTGTGTGTGTGTGTGAGTGTGTGTGTGTATGTGTGTGTGTGTGTGTCCCTTCGCTCGCAGAGATAAGAAAAAAGCAGTGGCAAGAAGGCCATGCCTGTCGTAAGAGGCGACTAATGGATAGGAGTCGAGAGGTGGAGAGTGTGTGCTTGTGCGTGTGCGTGTGCGTGTGCGTGTGTGTGTGTGTGCGTGTGTGTGTGTGTGTGTCCGTTTGGCTTGCAGAGATAAGAACACGGTTGTGGCAAGATGTCCCTGCCTGTCGTAAGAGGAGAATAATGGGTAGGAGTCGAGAGGTGAAGAGTGTATGTGTGTGTGTGTGTGCGTGTGTGCGTGCGTGTGTTAGTGTGTGTGTGTATGTGTGTGTGTCAGTGTGTGTGTGTGTGTGTCCGGTCGGCTCGCAGAGATGAGAACACGGCCGTGGCAAGAAGGCACTGCCTGTCGTTAAGAGGCGACTAATGGGTAGTAGTCGAGAGGTGAAGAGTGTATGTGTGTGTGTGTGTGCGTGTGTGCGTGTGTGTGCGTGTGTGTGTGTATGTGTGTGTGTCTGTTTGGCTTGCAGAGATAAGAATACGGCCGAGGCAAGAAGGCCTTGCCTCTTGTAAGGGGCGACTAATAAGTAGGAGTCGAGAGGTGAAGAGTGTATGTGTGTATGCGTGTGTGCGTGTGTGTGCGTGTGTGAGTATGTGTGTGTGTTAGTTCGGCTTGCAGAGATAAGAGCACGACCGAGGCAAGAAAGCCCTGCCTATCGTAAGAGGCGACTAATAGGTAGGAGTCGAGAGGTGAAGAGTGTATGTGTGTGTGCGTGTGTGCGTGTGTGTGCGTGTGAGCGTGCGTGTGTGTGTGAGTGTGTGTGTGTCCGTTCGGCTTGCAGGGATAAGAATACGGCCGAGGCAAGAAGGCACTGCCTGTCGTAAGTGGCGACTAATTGGTAGGAGTCGAGAGGTGAAGAGTGTATGTGTGTGTGTGCGTGTTTGCGTGTGTGTGCGTGTGTGCGTGCGTGTGTGTGTGAGTGTGTGTTTGTCCGTTCGGCTTGCAGAGATAAGAATACGGCCGAAACAAGAAGGCCCTGCCTGTCGTAAGTGGCGACTAATGGGTAGGAGTCGAGAGGTGAAGAGTGTATGTGTGTGTGTGTGTGTGCGTGTGTGCGTGTATGTGTGCGTGTGTGAGTGTGTGTGTCCGGTCGGCTCGCAGTGATAAGGACACGTCCGTGCCAAGAAGGCCCTGCCTGTCGTAAGCGGCGACTAATGCGTAGGAGTCGAGAGGTGAAGAGTGTATGTGTGTAAGTGCGTGTGAGCGTGTGTGTGCGTGTGTGAGTGTGTGTGTGTGTCCGGTCGGCTCTCAGATATAAGAACACGGCCGTGGCAAGAAGGCCCTGCCTGTCGTAATAGGCGACTAATGGGTAGGGGTCGAGAGGTGAAGAGTGTATGTGTGTGTGAGTGTGCGTGTGTGTGCGTGTGTGAGTGTGTGTGTGTATTTGTGTGTGAGTGTGTGTGTGTCCAGTCGGCTCGCAGAGATAAGAACATGGCCGTGGCAAGAAGGCCCTGCCTGTCGTAAGAGGCGACTAATGGGTAGGAGTCGAGAGGTGAAGAGTGTATTTGTGTGTGAGTGTGCGTGTGTGCGTGTGTGTGCGTGTGTGCGTGTGTGTGAGTATGTGTGTGTATGTGTGTGTGTGTATGTGTGTGTGTATCCCTTCGGCTCGCAGAGATAAGCATACGTCCGTGGCAAGAAGGCCATGCTTGCTGTAAGGAGCGACTAATGGGTAGGAGTCGAGAGGTGAAGCGTGTATGTGTGTGTGTGTATGTGTGCAAGTGTGTGTGTATGTGTGTCCGTTCGGTTTGCAGAGATAGGTGTACGTCCGTGGCAAGAAGGCCCTGCCTGTCTTAAGAGGCGACTAATGGATAGGAGTCGAGAGGTGGAGAGTGTGTGCGTGTGCGTGTGCGTGTGCGTGTGCGTGTGCGTGTGCGTGTGCGTGTGCGTGTGTGTGTGTGTGAGTGTATGTGTGTGTGCGTGTAAGCGTGCGTGTGTGCGTGTGTGTGTGTGTGAGTGTGTGTGTGTATGTGTGTGTGTGTGTGTCCCTTCGCTCGCAGAGATAAGAAAAAAGCGGTGGCAAGAAGGCCATGCCTGTCGTAAGAGGCGACTAATGGATAGGAGTCGAGAGGTGGAGAGTGTGTGCGTGTGCGTGTGCGTGTGCGTGTGCGTGTGCGTGTGCGTGTGCGTGTGCGTGTGTGTGTGTGTGAGTGTATGTGTGTGTGCGTGTATGCGTGCGTGTGTGCGTGTGTGTGTGTGAGTGTGTGTGTGTATGTGTGTGTGTGTGTGTCCCTTCGCTCGCAGAGATAAGAAAAAAGCGGTGGCAAGAAGGCCATGCCTGTCGTAAGAGGCGACTAATGGATAGGAGTCGAGAGGTGGAGAGTGTGTGCGTGTGCGTGTGCGTGTGCGTGTGCGTGTGCGTGTGTGTGTGTGTGCGTGTGTGTGTGTGTCCGTTTGGCTTGCAGAGATAAGAACACGGCTGTTGCAAGAAGTCCCTGCCTATCGTAAGAGGAGAATAATGGGTAGGAGTCGAGAGGTGAAGAGTGTATGTGTGTGTGTGCGTGTGTGCGTGCCTGTGTGAGTGTGTGTGTGTATGTGTGTGTGTCAGTGTGTGTGTGTGTCCGGTCGGCTCGCAGAGATGAGAACACGGCCGTGGCAAGAAGGCACTGCTTGTCGTTAAGAGGCGACTAATGGGTAGGAGTCGAGAGGTGAAGAGTGTATGTGTGTGTGTGCGTGTGTGTGTGTGCGTGTGAGCGTGCGTGTGTGTGAGTGTGTGTGTGTCCGTTCGGCTTGCAGAGATAAGAATACGGCCTAGGCAAGAAGGCACTGCCTGTCGTAAGTGGCGACTAATTGGTAGGAGTCGAGAGGTGAAGAGTGTATGTGTGTGTGTGCGTGTGTGCGTGTGTGTGCGTGTGTGTGTGTGTATGTGTGTGTGTCTGTTTGGCTTGCAGAGATAAGAATACGGCCGAGGCAAGAAGGCCTTGCCTCTTGTAAGGGGCGACTAATAAGTAGGAGTCGAGAGGTGAAGAGTGTATGTGTGTATGCGTGTGTGCGTGTGTGTGCGTGTGTGAGTATGTGTGTGTGTTAGTTCGGCTTGCAGAGATAAGAGCACGACCGAGGCAAGAAAGCCCTGCCTATCATAAGAGGCGACTAATAGGTAGGAGTCGAGAGGTGAAGAGTGTATGTGTGTGTGTGCGTGTGTGTGTGTGTGTGTGTGTGTGCGTGTGAGCGTGCGTGTGTGTGTGAGTGTGTGTGTGTGTCCGTTCGGCTTGCAGAGATAAGAATACGGCCGAGGCAAGAAGGCACTGCCTGTCGTAAGTGGCGACTAATTGGTAGGAGTCGAGAGGTGAAGAGTGTATGTGTGTGTGTGCGTGTGTGCGTTTGTGTGCGTGTGTGCGTGCGTGTGTGTGTGAGTGTGTGTGTGTCCGTTCGGCTTGCAGAGATAAGAATACGGCCGAGGCAAGAAGGCCCTGCCTATCGTAAGTGGCGACTAATTGGTAGGAGTCGAGAAGTGAAGAATGTATGTGTGTGTGTGTGCGTGTGTGCGTGTATGTGTGCGTGTGTGAGTGTGTGTGTCCGGTCGGCTCGCAGTGATAAGGACACGTCCGTGCCAAGAAGGCCCTGCCTGTCGTAAGCGGTGACTAATGCGTAGGAGTCGAGTGGTGAAGAGTGTATGTGTGTAAGTGCGTGTGTTTGTGTGTGTGCGTGTGTGAGTGTGTGTGTGTCCGGTCGGCTCGCAGAGATAAGAACACGTCCGTGCCAAGAAGGCCCTGCCTGTCGTAAGAGGCGACTAATGGGTAGGAGTCGAGAGGTGAAGAGTGTATTTGTGTGTGTGTGTGTGTGCGTGTGTGTGCGTGTGTGCGTGCGTGTGTGTGTGAGTGTGTATGTGTCCGTTCGGCTTGCAGAGATAAGAAAAAGGCCGAGGCAAGAAGGCCCTGCCTGTCGTAAGTGGCGACTAATTGGTAGGAGTCGAGAGGTGAAGAGTGTATGTGTGTGTGTGCGTGTGTGCATGTGTGTGCGTGTGTGCGTGCGTGTGTGTGTGAGTGTGTGTGTGTCCGTTCGGCTTGCAGAGATAAGAATACGGCTGAGGCAAGAAGGCCCTGCCTGTCGTAAGTGGCGACTAATTGGTAGGAGTCGAGAGGTGAAGAGTGTATGTGTGTGTGTGCGTGTGTGCGTGTGTGTGCGTGTGTGCGTGCGTGTGTGTGTGAGTGTGTGTGTGTCCGTTCGGCTTGCAGAGATAAGAATACGGCCGAGGCAAAAAGGCCGTGCCTGTCGTAAGCGGCGACTAATGCGTAGGAGTCGAGAGGTGAAGAGTGTATGTGTGTAAGTGCGTGTGTTTGTGTGTGTGCGTGTGTGAGTGTGTGTGTGTCCGGTCGGCTCGCAGAGATAAGAACACGGCCGTGGCAAGAAGGCCCTGCCTGTCGTAAGAGGCGGCTAATGGGTAGGAGTCGAGAGGTGAAGAGTGTATGTGCGTGTGTGTGTGTGAGTGTGCGGGTGTGTGCTTGTGTGAGTGTGTGTGTGTATTTGTGTGTGTGAGTGTGTGTGTGTCCAGTCGGCTCGCAGAGATAAGAACACGGCCGTGGCAAGAAGGCCCTGCCTGTCGTAAGAGGCGACTAATGGGTAGGAGTCGAGAGGTGAAGAGTGCATGTGTGTGTGAGTGTGCGTGTGTGAGTGTGTGTGCGTGTGTGAGTGTGTGTGTGTATTTGTGTGTGTGAGTGTGTGTGTCCAGTCGGCCCGCAGAGATAAGAACACGGCCGTGGCAAGAAGGCCCTGCCTATTCGTAAGAGGCGACTAATAGGTAGGAGTCGAGAGGTGAAGAATGTATGTGTGTGTGCGTGTGTGTGTGTGTTTGTGTGTGTGTGAGTGTATGTGTGTGTTCGTGTGTGCGTGCGTGTGTGAGTATGTGTGTATGTATGTGTGTGTGTATCCCTTCGGCTCGCAGAGATAAGAATACGTCCGTGGCAGGAAGGCCATGCTTGCTGTAAGGAGCGACTAATGGGTAGGAGTCTAGAGGTAAAGCGTGCATGTGTGTGTGTGTGTGTATGTGTGCAAGTGTGTGTGTGTGTGTCCGTTCGGCTCGCAGAGATAGGTATACGTACGTGGCAAGAAGGCCCTGCCTGTCTTAAAAGGCGACTAATGGATAGGAGTCGAGAGGTGGAGAGTGTGTGCGTGTGCGTGTGCGTGTGTGTGTACGTGTAAGTGTGTGTGTATGTGTGTGTTTCTGTTTGGCTTGCAGAGATAAGATTACGGCCGAGGCAAGAAGGCCCTGCCTCTTGTAATGGGCGACTAATAAGTAGGAGTCGAGAGGTGAAGAGTGTATGTGTGTGTGTGCGTGTGTGCGTGTGTGTGTGCGTGTGTGAGTATGTGTGTGTGTCCGTTCGGCTTGCAGAGATAAGAACGCGGCCAAGGCAAGAAGGCCCTGCCTGTCGTAAGAGGCGACTAATAGGTAGGAGTCGAGAGGTGAAGAATGTATGTGTGTGTGCGTGTGTGCGTGTGTGCGTGTTTGTGTGTGTGTGGGTGTATGTGTGTGTGCGTGTGTGCGTGCGTGTGTGCATGTGTGAGTATGTGTGTGTGTTAGTTCGGCTTGCAGAAATAAGAACACGACCGAGGCAAGAAGGCACTGCCTATCGTAAGAGGCGGCTAATAGGTAGGAGTCGAGAGGTGAAGAGTGTATGTGTGTGTGTGCGTGTGTGCGTGTGTGTGTGCGTGTGTGAGTATGTGTGTGTGTCCGTTCGGCTTGCAGAGATAAGAACACGGCCAAGGCAAGAAGGCCCTGCCTGTCGTAAGAGGCGACTAATAGGTAGGATTCGAGAGGTGAAGAATGTATGTGTGTGTGCGTGTGTGCGTGTGTGTGTGCGTGTGTGAGTATGTGTGTGTGTCCGTTCGTCTTGCAGAGATAAGAACACAGCCGAGGCAAGAAGGCCCTGCCTGTCGTGAGAGTCGAGTAATAGGTATGTGTGTGAGTGTCAGTGTGTGTGTGTGTCCGGTCGGCTCGCAGAGATGAGAACACGGCCGTGGCAAGAAGGCACTGCCTGTCGTTAAGAGGCGACTAATGGGTAGGAGTCGATAGGTGAAGGGTGTATGTGTGTGTGGGTGTCCGTGTGTGCGTGTGTGTGCGTGTGTGTGTGTATGTGTGTGTGTCTGTTTGGCTTGCAGAGATAAGAATACGGCCAAGGCAAGAAGGCACTGCCTCTTGTAAAGGGCGACTAATAAGTAGGAGTCGAGAGGTGAAGAGTGTATGTGTGTATGCGTGTGTGCGTGTGTGTGCGTGTGTGTGCGTGTGTGAGTATGTGTGTGTGTTAGTTCGGCTTGCAGAGATAAGAGCACGACCGAGGCAAGAAAGCCCTGCCTATCGTAAGAGGCGATTAATAGGTAATAGGTGTGTGGGTGCGTGTGTGCGTGTGTGTGTGCATGTGTGAATATGTGTGTGTGTCCGTTCGGCTTGCAGAGATAAGAACACGGCCGAGGCAAGAAGGCCCTGCCTGTCGTGAGAGACGACTAATAGGTAGGAGTCGAGAGGTGAAGAATGTATGTGTGTGTGCGTATGTGCGTGTTTGTGTGTGTGTGTGAGTGTATGTGTGTGTGCGTGTGTGCGTGCGTGTGTGCGTGTGTGTGTGAGTGTGTGTGTGTATGTGTGTGTCCGTTCGGCTTGCAGAGATAAAAACACGGCCGTGGCAAGAAGTACCTGCCTGTCGTAAGAGGAGAATAATGGGTAGGAGTCGAGAGGTGAAGAGTGTGTGCGTGTGCGTGTGCGTGTGCGTGTGTGTGTGTGCGTGTGTGTGTGTGTCCGTTCTGCTTGCAGAGATAAGAACACGGCGGTGGCGAAAATCCATGCCTGTCGTAAGAGGGGAATAATGGGTAGGAGTCGAGAGGTGAAGAGAGTATGTGTGTGTGTGTGCGTGTGTGCGTACGTGTGTGCGTGTATGCGTGTGTGTGTGTGAGTGTGTGTGTGTCCGTTCGGCTCGCAGAGATAAGAACACGGCCGTGGCAAGAAGTCCCTGCCTGTCGTAAGAGGCGACTAATGAATAGGAGTCGAGAGGTGAAGAGTGTATGTGTCTTTGTGTGTGTGCGTGTGTTTGTGCGTGTGTAACTATGTGTGTGTATGTGTGTGTGTGTGTGTCCGTTTGGCTTGCAGAGATAAGAATACGGCTGAGGCAAGAAGGCCCTGCCTGTCTTAAGAGGCGACTAATGGATATTAGTCGAGAGATGGAGAGTGTGTGCGTGTGCGTGTACGTGTGCGTGTGTGCGTGTGTGCCTGTGTGCGTGTGTTTGTGTGTACGTGCGTGTGTGTGTCTGTTCGGCTTGCAGAGATAAGAACACGGCCGTGGCAAGAAGTCCCTGCCTGTCGTTAGAGGCGACTAATGGGTAAGAGTCGAGAGGTGAAGAGTGTATTTGTGTGTGTGCGTGTGTGCGTGCGTGTGTGTGTGAGTGTGTATGTGTCCGTTCGGCTTGCAGAGATAAGAATACGGCCGAGGCAAGAAGGCCCTGCCTGTCGTAAGTGGCGACTAATTGGTAGGAGTCGAGAGGTGAAAAGTGTTTTTGTGTGTGTGCGTGTGTGTGCGTGTGTGCGTGCTTGTGTGTGTGAGTGTGTATGTGTCCGTTCGGCTTGCAGAGATAAAAATACGGCCAAGGCAAGAAGGCCCTGCCTGTCGTAAGTGGCGACTAATTGGTAGGAGTCGAGAGGTGAAGAGTGTATGTGTGTGTGTGTGCTTGTGTGGGTGTGTGTGTGTTTGTGCGTGTGTAAGTGTGTGTGTGTGTATGTATGTGTGTGTCCATTCGGCTCGCAGAGATTAGAATACGGCCGAGGCAAGAAGGCCCTGCCTGTCGTAAGTGGCGACTAATTGGTAGGAGTCGAGAGGTGAAAAGTGTTTTTGTGTGTGTGCGTGTGTGTGCGTGTGTGTGCGTGTGTGCGTGCTTGTGTGTGTGAGTGTGTATGTGACCTTTCGGCTTGCAGAGATAAGAATACGGACAAGGCAAGAATGCCCTGCCTGTCGTAAGTGGCGACTAATTGGTAGGAGTCGAGAGGTGAAGAGTGTATGTGTGTGTGTGCGTGTGTGCGTGTGTGTGTGCGTGTGTGAATGTGTGTGTCCGGTCGGCTCGCAGTGATAAGGACACGTCTGTGCCAAGAAGGCCCTGCCTGTCGTAAGCGGCGACTACTGCGTAGGAGTCGAGAGGTGAAGAGTGTATATGTGTAAGTGCGTGTGAGCGTGTGTGTGCGTGTGTAAGTGTGTGTGTGTGTGTCCGGTCGGCTCTCAGAGATAAGAACACGGCCGTGGCAAGAAGGCCCTGCCTGTCCTAAGAGGCGACTAATGGGTAGGAGTCGAGAGGTAAAGAGTGTATGTGTGTGTGAGTGTGCGTGTGTGTGCGTGTGTGAATGTGTGTGTGTATTTGTGTGTGTGAGTGTGTGTGTGTCCAGTCGGCTCGCAGAGATAAGAACACGGCCGTGGCAAGAAGGCCCTGCCTGTCCTAAGAGGCGACTAATGGGTAGGAGTCGAGAGGTGAAGAGTGTATTTGTGTATAAGTGTGCGTGTGTGCGTGTGTGTGCGTGTGTGTGTGTGTATTTGTGTGTGTGAGTGTGTGTGTCCAGTCGGCTCGCAGAGATAAGAACACGGCCGTGGCAAGAAGGCCCTGCCTGTCGTAAGAGGCGACTAATGGGTAGGAGTCGAGTGGTGAAGAGTGTGTGCGTATGTGCGTATGTGTGCTTGTGAGAGTGCGTGTGTTTGTGTGTGCGTGTGTGTGTGTGTCCGTTCCGCTTGCAGAGATAAGAATACAACCGAGGCAAGAAGGCCCTGCCTCTTGTAAGGGGCGACTAATAAGTAGGAGTCGAGAGGTGAAGAGTGTATGTGTGTATGAGTGTGTGCGTGTGTGTGCGTGTGTGAGTATGTGTGTGTGTTAGTTCGGCTTGCAGAGATAAGAGCACGACCGAGGCAAGAAGGCCCTGCCTATCGTAAGAGGCGACTAATAGGTAGGAGTCGAGAGGTGAAGAGTGTATGTGTGTGTGGGTGTGTGCGTGTGTGTGTGCGTGTGTAAGTGTATGTGTTTGCGTGTGTGCGTGCGTGTGTGCGTGTGTGTGTGCGTGTGTGCGTGCGTGTTTGCGCGTGTGTGTGTGTTTGTGAGTGTGTGTGTGTGTATGTGTGTGTGTCCCTTCGGCTCGCAGAGATAAGAAAACAGCCGTGGCAAGAAGGCCATGCCAGTCTTAAGGGGCGACTAATGGGTAGGAGTCGAGAGGTGAAGAGTGTATGTGTGCGTGCGTGTGTGTGTGTGAATGTGTGTGTGTATGTGTGTGTATGTGTGTGTGTCCCTTCTGCTCGCAGAGATAAAAATACAGCCGTGACAAGAAGGCCATGCCTGTCGTAAGAGGCGACTAATGTGTAGGAGTCGAGAGGTGAAGAGTGTATGTGTGTGTGCGTGTGTGCGTGTGTGTGTGAGTATGTGTGTGTGTATGTGTGTGTGTATCCCTTCGGCTCGCAGAGATATGAATAGGTCCGTGGCAAGAAGGCCATGCTTGCTGTAAGGAGCGACTAATTGGTAGAAGTCGAGAGGTGAAGTGTGTATGTGTGTGTGTGTGTGTGTGTGCAAGTGTGTGTGTGTGTGTCCGTTCGGCTCGCAGAGATAGAAATACGTCTGTGGCAAGAAGGCCCTGCCTGTCTTAAGAGGCGACTAATGGATAGGAGTCGAGAGGTAGAGAGTGTGTGCGTGTGCGTGTGCGTGTGTGCGTGTATGCCTGTGAGCGTGTGTTTGTGTGTGCGTGTGTGTGTGTGTCCGTTCGGCTTGCAGAGATAAGAACACTGCGTGGCAAGAAGCCCCTGCTTGTCGTAAGAGGCGACTAATGGGTAGGAGTCGAGAGGTGAAGAGTGTATGTGTGTGTGAGTGTGCGTATGTGTGCGTGTATGAGTGTGTGTGTGTATTTGTGTGTGTGAGTGTGTGTCTCCAGTCGGCTCGCAGAGATAAGAACACGGCCGTGGCAAGAAGGCCCTGCCTGTCGTAAAAGGCGTGTGCGTGTGTGTGCGTGTGTAATTGTGTGTGAATGTGTGTGTGTCTGTTTGGCTTGCAGAGATAAGAATACGGCCGAGGCAAGAAGGCCCTGCCTCTTGTATGGGGCGACTAATAGGTAGGAGTCGAGAGGTGAATAGTGTATGTGTGTGTGCGTGTGTGTGTGTGTGTGTGTTTGTGCGTGTGTAAGTGTGTGTGTATGTATGTGTGTGTCCATTCGGCTCGCAGAGATTAGAATACGGCCGAGGCAAGAAGGCCATGCCTGTCGTAAGAGGCGACTAATGGGTAGGAGTCGAGAGGTGAAGAGTGTATGTGTGTGTGTGTGTGCGTGTGTGCGTGTGTGTGTGCGTGTGTGAGTGTGTGTGTGTCCGGTCGGCTCGCAGAGATAAGAACACGTCCGTGCCAAGAAAGCCCTGCCTGTCGTAAGCGGTGACTAATGGGTAGAAGTCGAGAGGTGAAGAGTGTATGTGTGTGTGTGTGCGTGTGCGTGTGTGCGTGTGTGTGCTTGTGTGGGTGTGTGTGTGTGTGTGTGTGTCCGGTCGTCTCGCAGAGATAAGAACACGGCCGTGGCAAGAAGGCCCTGCCTGTCGTAAGAGGCGACTAATGGGTAGGAGTCGAGAGGTGAAGAGTGTATGTGTGTGTTTGCGTGTGTGCGTGTGTGTGCGTGTGTGAGTGTGTGTGTGTATTTGTGTGTGTGAGTGTGTGTGTTCAGTAGGCTCGCAGAGATAAGAACACGGCCGAGCAAGAAGGCCCTGCCGGTCGTAAGAGGCGACTAATGGGTAGGAGTCGAGTGGTGCAGAGTGTATATGTGTGTGTGTGCGTGTGTGCGTGTGTGTGCGTGTGTGAGTGTGTGTGTATGTTTGTGTGTCCGTTTGGATTGCAGAGATAAGAATACGGCCAAGGCAAGAAGACCCTGCCTTTTGTAAGGGGCGACTAATAGGGTGGAGACGAGAGGTGAAGAGTGTATGTGTGTATGCGTGTGTGCGTGTGTGTGTGCGTGTGTGAGTATGTGTGTGTGTCCGTTTGGCTTGCAGAGATAAGAATACGGCCGAGGCAAGAAGGCCCTGCCTCTTGTAAGGGGCGACTAATAGGTAGGAGTCGAGAGGTGAAGAGTGTATGTGTGTGTGCGTGTGTGTGTGAGTGTATGTGTGTGTGCGTGTGTGTTCGTGTGTGTGTGTGTGTGAGTGTGTGTGTGTGTGTATGTTTGTGTGTGTGTCCCTTCGGCTCGCAGAGATAAGAAAACAGCGGTGGCAAGAAGGACATGCCTGTCGTAAGGGGCGACTAATGGTTAGGAGTCGAGAGGTAAAGAGTGTATGTGTGCGTGCGTGTGTGCGTGTGTGTGTGAGTGTGTGTGTATGTGTATGTGTGTCCCTTCGGCTCGCAGAGATAAGAAAACAGCGGTGGCAAGAAGGCCATGCTTGTCGTAAGAGGCGACTAATGGGTAGAAGTCGAGAGGTGAAGAGTGTAATTGTGTGTGTGTGTGCGCGTGTGTGTGTGCGTGTGTGCGTGCTTGTGTGTGTGAGTGTGTGTATGTGTGTGTGTATGTGTGTATCCCTTCGGCTCGAAGAGGTAAGAAAACAGCGGTGGCAAGAAGGCCATGCCTATCGTAATGGGCGACTAATGGGTAGGAGTCGAGAGGTGAAGAATGTGTGCGTGCGTTTGTGCGCGTGTGTGTGTGAGTGTGTGTGTGTGTATGTGTGTGTGTCCCTTCGGCTCGAAGAGATAAGAAAACAGCGGTGGCAAGAAGGCCATGCTTGTCGTAAGAGGCGACTAATGGGTAGAAGTCGAGAGGTGAAGAGTGTAATTGTGTGTGTGTGTGCGCGTGTGTGTGTGCGTGTGTGCGTGCTTGTGTGTGTGAGTGTGTGTGTCCGTTCAGCTTGCAGAGATAAGAATACGGCAGGGGCAAGAAGGCCCTGCCTGTCGTTAGTGGCGACTACTGGGTAGGAGTCGAGAGGTGAAGAGTATGTGTGTGTGTGCGTGTGTGAGTGTGTGTGTGTATGTGTGTGTGTGTGTGTCTCTTCGGCTCACAGAGATAAGACTACGGCCGAGGAAAGAAGGCCCTGCCTGACGTAAGAGGCGACTAATGGGTAGGAGTCGAGAGGTGAAGAGTGTATGTGTGTGTGTGTGTGTGTGTGTGGGTGTGTGTTTGCGTGTGTGAGTATGTGTGTGTATGTGTGTGTGTCCGTTAGGCTTGCAGAGATAAGAATACGGCCGAGGCAAGAAGGCCCTGCCTCTTGTAAGGGGCGACTAATAGGTAGGAGTCGAGGGGTGAAGAGTGTATGTGTGTGTGCGTGTGTGTGTGCGTGTGTGAGTGTATGTGTGTGTGCGTGTGTGCGTGCGTGTGTGTGTGTCTGTGAGTGTGTGTGTGTGTATGTGTGTCCCTTCGGCTCGCAGAGAAAAGAAAACAGCGGTGGCAAGAATGCCATGCCTGTCGTAAGAGGTGACTAATGGGTAGGAGTCGAGAGGTGAAGAGTGTATATGTGTGTGCGTGTGTGTGTGTTTGTGCGTATGTGAGTGTGTGTGTATGGGTGTGTGTGTCCGTTCGGCTTGCAGAGATAAGAATACGGCCGTGACAAGAAGGCCATGCTTGTTGTAATTAGCGGCTAATGGGTAGGAGTCGAGAGGTGAAGAGTGTATGTGTGTGTGTGCGTGTGTGTTTGCGTGTGTGAGTGTGTGTGTATGTGTGTGTGTCCGTTAGGCTTGCAGAGATAAGAATACGGCTAAGGCAAGAAGGCCCTGCCTCTTGTAAGGGGCGACTAATGTGTAGGAATCGAGAGGTGAAGAGTGTATGTGTGTGTGTGTGTGTGTGTGAGTGTATGTGTGTGTGCGTGTGTGCGAGCGTGTGTGTGTCTGTGAGTGTGTGTGTGTGTGTATGTGTGTCCCTTCGGCTCGCAGAGAAAAGAAAACAGCGGTGGCAAGAATGCAATGCCTGTCGTTAAGAGGCGACTAATGGGTAGGAGTCGATAGGTGAAGGGTGTATGTGTGTGTGGGTGTCCGTGTGTGCGTGTGTGTGCGTGTGTGTGTGTATGTGTGTGTGTCTGTTTGGCTTGCAGAGATAAGAATACGGCCAAGGCAAGAAGGCACTGCCTCTTGTAAAGGGCGACTAATAAGTAGGAGTCGAGAGGTGAAGAGTGTATGTGTGTATGCGTGTGTGCGTGTGTGTGCGTGTGTGTGCGTGTGTGAGTATGTGTGTGTGTTAGTTCGGCTTGCAGAGATAAGAGCACGACCGAGGCAAGAAAGCCCTGCCTATCGTAAGAGGCGATTAATAGGTAGGAGTCGAGAGGTGAAGAGTGTATGTGTGTGTGTGCGTGTGTGCGTGTGTGTGCGTGTGAGCGTGCGTGTGTGTGTGAGTGTGTGTGTGTCCGTTCGGCTTGCAGAGATAAGAATACGGCCGAGGCAAGAAGGCCCTGCCTGTCGTAAGTGGCGACTAATTGGTAGGAGTCGAGAGGTGAAGAGTGTATGTGTGTGTGTGCGTGTGTGCGTGTGTGTGCGTGTGAGCGTGCGTGTGTGTGTGAGTGTGTGTGTGTCCGTTCGGCTTGCAGAGATAAGAATACGGCCGAGGCAAGAAGGCCCTGCCTGTCGTAAGCGGCGACTAATGCGTAGGAGTCGAGAGGTGAAGATTGTATGTGTGTAAGTGCGTGTGTTTGTGTGTGTGCGTGTGTGAGTGTGTGTGTGTCCGGTCGGCTCGCAGAGATAAGAACACGGCCGTGGCAAGAAGGCCCTGCCTGTTGTAAGAGGCGGCTAATGGGTAGGAGTCGAGAGGTGAAGAGTGTATGTGTGTGTGAGTGTGCGGGTGTGTGCGTGTGTAAGTGTGTGTGTGTATTTGTGTGTGTGAGTGTGTGTGTGTCCAGTCGGCTCGCAGAGATAAGAACACGGCCGTGGCAAGAAGACCCTGCCTGTCGTGAGAGGCGACTAATGGGTAGGAGTCGAGAGGTGAAGAGTGTATGTGTGTGTGAGTGTGCGTGTGTGCGTGTGTGTGCGTGTGTGAGTGTGTGTGTATTTGTGTGTGTGAGTGTGTGTGTCTAGTTGGCCTGCAGAGATAAGAACACGGCCGTGGCAAGAAGGCCATGCCTGTCGTAAGAGGCGACTAATAAGTAGGAGTCGAGTGGTGAAGAGTGTATATGTGTGTGCGTATGTGCGTGTGTGTGCGTGTGAGAGTGTGTATGTGTGTGTGTGTCCGTTCGGCTTGCAGAGATAAGAGCACGACCGAGGCAAGAAGGCCCTGCCTATTCGTAAAAGGCGACTAATAGGTAGGAGTTGAGAGGTGAAGAATGTATGTGTGTGTGCGTGTTTGTGTGTGTGTGAGTGTATGTGTGTGTGCGTGTGTGCGTGCGTGTGTGAGTATGTGTGTGTGTGTATGTGTGTATGTATGTGTGTGTGTATCCCTTCGGCTCGCAGAGATAAGAATACGTCCGTGGCAGGAAGGCCATGCTTGCTGTAAGAAGCGACTAATGGGTAGGAGTCGAGAGGTGAGGCGTGCATGTGTGTGTGTGTATGTGTGCAAGTGTGTGTGTGTGTGTCCGTTCGGCTCGCAGAGATAGGTATACGTCTGTGGCAAGAAGGCCCTGCCTGTTTTAAGAGGCGACTAATGGATAGGAATCGAGAGGTGGAGAATGTGTGCGTGTGCGTGTGTGCGTGTGTGCGTGTGTGCCTGTGTGCGTGTGTTTGTGTGTGCGTGTGTGTGTGTATCCGTTCGGCTTGCAGAGATAAGAACACGGCCGTGGCAAGAAGTCCCTGCCTGTCGTAAGAGGCGACTAATGGGTAGGAGTCGAGAGGTGAAGAGGGTACGTGAGGGTGTGCATGTGTGGGTGTGTGTGTGTTTGTGCGTGTGTAAGTCTGTGTGTATGTTTGTGTGTGTCCCTTCGGCTCGCAGAGATTAGAATACTGCAGAGTAATAAGTAGGAGTCGAGAGGTGAAGAGTGTATGTGTGTGTGTGTGCTTGTGTGCGTGTGTGTGTGCGTGTGTGAGTATGTGTGTGTGTTAGTTCGGCTTGCAGAAATAAGAACACGACCGAGGCAAGAAGGCCCTGCCTATCGTAAGAGGCGACTAATAGGTAGGAGTCGAGAGGTGAAAGTGTATGTTTGTGTGCGTGTGTGAGTATGTGTGTGTGTCCGTTCGGCTTGCAGTGATAAGAACACGGCCAAGGCAAGAAGGCACTGCCTATCGTAAGAGGCGACTAATAGGTAGGAGTCGAGAGGTGAAGAATGTATGTGTGTGTGCGTGTGTGCGTGTTTGTGTGCGTGTTTGTGTGTGTGTGAGTGTATGTGTGTGTGCGTGTGTGCGTGCGTGAGTGTGTGTGTGTTTGTGAGTGTGTGTGTATGTGTGTGTGTCCCTTCGGCTTGCAGAGATAAGAACACGGCCGAGGCAAGAAGATCCTGCCTGTCGTGAGAGACGACTAATAGGTACGAGTCGAGAGGTGAAGAATGTATGTGTGTGTGCGTATGTGCGTGTTTGTGTGTGTGTGTGAGTGTATGTGTGTGTGCGTGTGTGCGTGCGTGTGTGCGTGTGTGTGTGTGAGTGTGTGTGTGTATGTGTGTGTCCGTTCGGCTTGCAGAGATAAGAACACGGCCGTGGCAAGAAGTACCTGCCTGTCGTAAGAGGAGAATAATGGGTAGGAGTCGAGAGGTAAAGAGTGTGTGCGTGTGTGTGTGTGTGCGTGTGTGAGTGGGCGTGTGTGTGTGTGTGTGTCCGTTCGGCTTGCAGAGATAAGAACACGGCCGTGGCAAAAAGTCCCTGCCTGTCGTAAGAGGGGAATAATGAGTAGGAGTCGAGAGGTGAAGAGTGTATGTGTGTGGGTGCGTGTGTGCGTGTGTGTGTGCATGTGTGAATATGTGTGTGTGTCCGTTCGGCTTGCAGAGATAAGAACACGGCCGAGGCAAGAAGGCCCTGCCTGTCGTGAGAGACGACTAATAGGTAGGAGTCGAGAGGTGAAGAATGTATGTGTGTGTGCGTATGTGCGTGTTTGTGTGTGTGTGTGAGTGTATGTGTTTGTGCGTGTGTGCGTGCGTGTGTGCGTGTGTGTGTGAGTGTGTGTAGGTATGTGTGTGTCCGTTCGGCTTGCAGAGATAAAAACACGGCCGTGGCAAGAAGTACCTGCCTGTCGTAAGAGGAGAATAATGGGTAGGAGTCGAGAGGTGAAGAGTGTGTGCGTGTGCGTGTGTGTGTGTGTGCGTGTGTGTGTGTGTCCGTTCTGCTTGCAGAGATAAGAACACGGCGGTGGCGAAAATCCATGCCTGTCGTAAGAGGGGAATAATGGGTAGGAGTCGAGAGGTGAAGAGAGTATGTGTGTGTGTGTGCGTGTGTGCGTACGTGTGTGCGTGTATGCGTGTGTGTGTGTGAGTGTGTGTGTGTCCGTTCGGCTCGCAGAGATAAGAACACGGCCGTGGCAAGAAGTCCCTGCCTGTCGTAAGAGGCGACTAATGAATAGGAGTCGAGAGGTGAAGAGTGTATGTGTCTTTGTGTGTGTGCGTGTGTTTGTGCGTGTGTAACTATGTGTGTGTATGTGTGTGTGTGTGTGTCCGTTTGGCTTGCAGAGATAAGAATACGGCTGAGGCAAGAAGGCCCTGCCTGTCTTAAGAGGCGACTAATGGATATTAGTCGAGAGATGGAGAGTGTGTGCGTGGGCGTGTACGTGTGCGTGTGTGCGTGTGTGCCTGTGTGCGTGTGTTTGTGTGTACGTGCGTGTGTGTGTCTGTTCGGCTTGCAGAGATAAGAACACGGCCGTGGCAAGAAGTCCCTGCCTGTCGTTAGAGGCGACTAATGGGTAAGAGTCGAGAGGTGAAGAGTGTATTTGTGTGTGTGCGTGTGTGCGTGCGTGTGTGTGTGAGTGTGTATGTGTCCGTTCGGCTTGCAGAGATAAGAATACGGCCGAGGCAAGAAGGCCCTGCCTGTCGTAAGTGGCGACTAATTGGTAGGAGTCGAGAGGTGAAAAGTGTTTTTGTGTGTGTGCGTGTGTGTGCGTGTGTGCGTGCTTGTGTGTGTGAGTGTGTATGTGTCCGTTCGGCTTGCAGAGATAAAAATACGGCCAAGGCAAGAAGGCCCTGCCTGTCGTAAGTGGCGACTAATTGGTAGGAGTCGAGAGGTGAAGAGTGTATGTGTGTGTGTGTGCTTGTGTGGGTGTGTGTGTGTTTGTGCGTGTGTAAGTGTGTGTGTGTGTGTATGTATGTGTGTGTCCATTCGGCTCGCAGAGATTAGAATACGGCCGAGGCAAGAAGGCCCTGCCTGTCGTAAGTGGCGACTAATTGGTAGGAGTCGAGAGGTGAAAAGTGTTTTTGTGTGTGTGCGTGTGTGTGCGTGTGTGTGCGTGTGTGCGTGCTTGTGTGTGTGAGTGTGTATGTGACCTTTCGGCTTGCAGAGATAAGAATACGGACAAGGCAAGAATGCCCTGCCTGTCGTAAGTGGCGACTAATTGGTAGGAGTCGAGAGGTGAAGAGTGTATGTGTGTGTGTGCGTGTGTGCGTGTGTGTGTGCGTGTGTGAATGTGTGTGTCCGGTCGGCTCGCAGTGATAAGGACACGTCTGTGCCAAGAAGGCCCTGCCTGTCGTAAGCGGCGACTACTGCGTAGGAGTCGAGAGGTGAAGAGTGTATATGTGTAAGTGCGTGTGAGCGTGTGTGTGCGTGTGTAAGTGTGTGTGTGTGTGTGTCCGGTCGGCTCTCAGAGATAAGAACACGGCCGTGGCAAGAAGGCCCTGCCTGTCGTAAGAGGCGACTAATGGGTAGGAGTCGAGAGGTAAAGAGTGTATGTGTGTGTGAGTGTGCGTGTGTGTGCGTGTGTGAATGTGTGTGTGTATTTGTGTGTGTGAGTGTGTGTGTGTCCAGTCGGCTCGCAGAGATAAGAACACGGCCGTGGCAAGAAGGCCCTGCCTGTCCTAAGAGGCGACTAATGGGTAGGAGTCGAGAGGTGAAGAGTGTATTTGTGTATAAGTGTGCGTGTGTGCGTGTGTGTGCGTGTGTGTGTGTATTTGTGTGTGTGAGTGTGTGTGTCCAGTCGGCTCGCAGAGATAAGAACACGGCCGTGGCAAGAAGGCCCTGCCTGTCGTAAGAGGCGACTAATGGGTAGGAGTCGAGTGGTGAAGAGTGTGTGCGTATGTGCGTATGTGTGCTTGTGAGAGTGCGTGTGTTTGTGTGTGCGTGTGTGTGTGTGTCCGTTCCGCTTGCAGAGATAAGAATACAACCGAGGCAAGAAGGCCCTGCCTCTTGTAAGGGGCGACTAATAAGTAGGAGTCGAGAGGTGAAGAGTGTATGTGTGTATGAGTGTGTGCGTGTGTGTGCGTGTGTGAGTATGTGTGTGTGTTAGTTCGGCTTGCAGAGATAAGAGCACGACCGAGGCAAGAAGGCCCTGCCTATCGTAAGAGGCGACTAATAGGTAGGAGTCGAGAGGTGAAGAGTGTATGTGTGTGTGGGTGTGTGCGTGTGTGTGTGCGTGTGTAAGTGTATGTGTTTGCGTGTGTGCGTGCGTGTGTGCGTGTGTGTGTGCGTGTGTGCGTGCGTGTTTGCGCGTGTGTGTGTGTTTGTGAGTGTGTGTGTGTGTATGTGTGTGTGTGTCCCTTCGGCTCGCAGAGATAAGAAAACAGCCGTGGCAAGAAGGCCATGCCAGTCTTAAGGGGCGACTAATGGGTAGGAGTCGAGAGGTGAAGAGTGTATGTGTGCGTGCGTGTGTGTGTGTGAATGTGTGTGTGTATGTGTGTGTATGTGTGTGTGTCCCTTCTGCTCGCAGAGATAAAAATACAGCCGTGACAAGAAGGCCATGCCTGTCGTAAGAGGCGACTAATGTGTAGGAGTCGAGAGGTGAAGAGTGTATGTGTGTGTGCGTGTGTGCGTGTGTGTGTGAGTATGTGTGTGTGTATGTGTGTGTGTATCCCTTCGGATCGCAGAGATATGAATAGGTCCGTGGCAAGAAGGCCATGCTTGCTGTAAGGAGCGACTAATTGGTAGAAGTCGAGAGGTGAAGTGTGTATGTGTGTGTGTGTGTGTGTGTGCAAGTGTGTGTGTGTGTGTCCGTTCGGCTCGCAGAGATAGAAATACGTCTGTGGCAAGAAGGCCCTGCCTGTCTTAAGAGGCGACTAATGGATAGGAGTCGAGAGGTAGAGAGTGTGTGCGTGTGCGTGTGCGTGTGTGCGTGTATGCCTGTGAGCGTGTGTTTGTGTGTGCGTGTGTGTGTGTCCGTTCGGCTTGCAGAGATAAGAACACTGCGTGGCAAGAAGCCCCTGCTTGTCGTAAGAGGCGACTAATGGGTAGGAGTCGAGAGGTGAAGAGTGTATGTGTGTGTGAGTGTGCGTATGTGTGCGTGTATGAGTGTGTGTGTGTATTTGTGTGTGTGAGTGTGTGTCTCCAGTCGGCTCGCAGAGATAAGAACACGGCCGTGGCAAGAAGGCCCTGCCTGTCGTAAAAGGCGTGTGCGTGTGTGTGCGTGTGTAATTGTGTGTGAATGTGTGTGTGTCTGTTTGGCTTGCAGAGATAAGAATACGGCCGAGGCAAGAAGGCCCTGCCTCTTGTATGGGGCGACTAATAGGTAGGAGTCGAGAGGTGAATAGTGTATGTGTGTGTGCGTGTGTGTGTGTGTGTGTGTTTGTGCGTGTGTAAGTGTGTGTGTATGTATGTGTGTGTCCATTCGGCTCGCAGAGATTAGAATACGGCCGAGGCAAGAAGGCCATGCCTGTCGTAAGAGGCGACTAATGGGTAGGAGTCGAGAGGTGAAGAGTGTATGTGTATGTGTGTGTGCGTGTGTGCGTGTGTGTGTGCGTGTGTGAGTGTGTGTGTGTCCGGTCGGCTCGCAGAGATAAGAACACGTCCGTGCCAAGAAAGCCCTGCCTGTCGTAAGCGGTGACTAATGGGTAGAAGTCGAGAGGTGAAGAGTGTATGTGTGTGTGTGTGCGTGTGCGTGTGTGCGTGTGTGTGCTTGTGTGGGTGTGTGTGTGTGTGTGTGTGTCCGGTCGTCTCGCAGAGATAAGAACACGGCCGTGGCAAGAAGGCCCTGCCTGTCGTAAGAGGCGACTAATGGGTAGGAGTCGAGAGGTGAAGAGTGTATGTGTGTGTTTGCGTGTGTGCGTGTGTGTGCGTGTGTGAGTGTGTGTGTGTATTTGTGTGTGTGAGTGTGTGTGTTCAGTAGGCTCGCAGAGATAAGAACACGGCCGAGCAAGAAGGCCCTGCCGGTCGTAAGAGGCGACTAATGGGTAGGAGTCGAGTGGTGCAGAGTGTATATGTGTGTGTGTGCGTGTGTGCGTGTGTGTGCGTGTGTGAGTGTGTGTGTATGTTTGTGTGTCCGTTTGGATTGCAGAGATAAGAATACGGCCAAGGCAAGAAGACCCTGCCTTTTGTAAGGGGCGACTAATAGGGTGGAGACGAGAGGTGAAGAGTGTATGTGTGTATGCGTGTGTGCGTGTGTGTGTGCGTGTGTGAGTATGTGTGTGTGTCCGTTTGGCTTGCAGAGATAAGAATACGGCCGAGGCAAGAAGGCCCTGCCTCTTGTAAGGGGCGACTAATAGGTAGGAGTCGAGAGGTGAAGAGTGTATGTGTGTGTGCGTGTGTGTGTGAGTGTATGTGTGTGTGCGTGTGTGTTCGTGTGTGTGTGTGTGTGAGTGTGTGTGTGTGTGTGTATGTTTGTGTGTGTGTCCCTTCGGCTCGCAGAGATAAGAAAACAGCGGTGGCAAGAAGGACATGCCTGTCGTAAGGGGCGACTAATGGTTAGGAGTCGAGAGGTAAAGAGTGTATGTGTGCGTGCGTGTGTGCGTGTGTGTGTGAGTGTGTGTGTATGTGTATGTGTGTCCCTTCGGCTCGCAGAGATAAGAAAACAGCGGTGGCAAGAAGGCCATGCTTGTCGTAAGAGGCGACTAATGGGTAGAAGTCGAGAGGTGAAGAGTGTAATTGTGTGTGTGTGTGCGCGTGTGTGTGTGCGTGTGTGCGTGCTTGTGTGTGTGAGTGTGTGTATGTGTGTGTGTATGTGTGTATCCCTTCGGCTCGAAGAGGTAAGAAAACAGCGGTGGCAAGAAGGCCATGCCTATCGTAATGGGCGACTAATGGGTAGGAGTCGAGAGGTGAAGAATGTGTGCGTGCGTTTGTGCGCGTGTGTGTGTGAGTGTGTGTGTGTGTATGTGTGTGTGTCCCTTCGGCTCGAAGAGATAAGAAAACAGCGGTGGCAAGAAGGCCATGCTTGTCGTAAGAGGCGACTAATGGGTAGAAGTCGAGAGGTGAAGAGTGTAATTGTGTGTGTGTGTGCGCGTGTGTGTGTGCGTGTGTGCGTGCTTGTGTGTGTGAGTGTGTGTGTCCGTTCAGCTTGCAGAGATAAGAATACGGCAGGGGCAAGAAGGCCCTGCCTGTCGTTAGTGGCGACTACTGGGTAGGAGTCGAGAGGTGAAGAGTGTATGTGTGTGTGTGCGTGTGTGAGTGTGTGTGTGTATGTGTGTGTGTGTGTGTCTCTTCGGCTCACAGAGATAAGACTACGGCCGAGGAAAGAAGGCCCTGCCTGACGTAAGAGGCGACTAATGGGTAGGAGTCGAGAGGTGAAGAGTGTATGTGTGTGTGTGTGTGTGTGTGGGTGTGTGTTTGCGTGTGTGAGTATGTGTGTGTATGTGTGTGTGTCCGTTAGGCTTGCAGAGATAAGAATACGGCCGAGGCAAGAAGGCCCTGCCTCTTGTAAGGGGCGACTAATAGGTAGGAGTCGAGGGGTGAAGAGTGTATGTGTGTGTGCGTGTGTGTGTGCGTGTGTGAGTGTATGTGTGTGTGCGTGTGTGCGTGCGTGTGTGTGTGTCTGTGAGTGTGTGTGTGTGTATGTGTGTCCCTTCGGCTCGCAGAGAAAAGAAAACAGCGGTGGCAAGAATGCCATGCCTGTCGTAAGAGGTGACTAATGGGTAGGAGTCGAGAGGTGAAGAGTGTATATGTGTGTGCGTGTGTGTGTGTTTGTGCGTATGTGAGTGTGTGTGTATGGGTGTGTGTGTCCGTTCGGCTTGCAGAGATAAGAATACGGCCGTGACAAGAAGGCCATGCTTGTTGTAATTAGCGGCTAATGGGTAGGAGTCGAGAGGTGAAGAGTGTATGTGTGTGTGTGCGTGTGTGTTTGCGTGTGTGAGTGTGTGTGTATGTGTGTGTGTCCGTTAGGCTTGCAGAGATAAGAATACGGCTAAGGCAAGAAGGCCCTGCCTCTTGTAAGGGGCGACTAATGTGTAGGAATCGAGAGGTGAAGAGTGTATGTGTGTGTGTGTGTGTGTGTGAGTGTATGTGTGTGTGCGTGTGTGCGAGCGTGTGTGTGTGTCTGTGAGTGTGTGTGTGTGTGTATGTGTGTCCCTTCGGCTCGCAGAGAAAAGAAAACAGCGGTGGCAAGAATGCAATGCCTGTCGTAAGAGGTGACTAATGGGTAGAAGTCGAGAGGTGAAGAGTGTATGTGTGTGTGCGTGTGTGTGTGTGCGTGTGTGTGTGAGTGTGTGTATCCGTTCGGCTTGCAGAGATAAGAATACCGCCGGGGCAAGAAAGCCCTGCCTCTCGTAAGAGGCGACCAAAAGGGAGGAGTCGAGAGGTGAATAGTATATGTGTGTGTGTGTGACTTTGTGTGTGTCCGCTCGGCTCGCAGAGATAAAAATACGGCCGTGGCAAAAAGGCCCTGCCTGTCTTAAGAGGCGACTAATGGATAGGAGTCGAGAGGTGGAAAGATTGTGCGTGTGCGTGTGTGCGTGTGTGTGTGCGTGTGTGTGTGAGTGTGTGTGTGTCCGTTCGGCTCGCAGAGAAGAACACGGCAGTGGCAAAAATCCCTGAATGTCGTAAGAGGCGACTAATGGGTAGGAGTCTAGAGGTGGAGCGTGTATGTGTGTGTGTGTGCGAGTGTGTGTGTGTGTGTGTCTGTTCGGATCGCAGAGATAAGAATACGTCCGTGGCAAGAAGGCCCTGCCTGTCGTAAGAGCAGAATAATGGGTAGGAGTCAAGAGGTGAAGAGTGTATGTGTGTGTGTTTGTGTGCGTGTGTGCGTGCGTGTGTGAGTGTGTGTGTGAGTGTGTGTGTGTCAGTGTGTGTGTGTGTGTCCGGTCGGCTCGCAGAGATATGAACACGGCCGTGGCAAGAAGGCTCTGCCTGTCGTTTAGAAGAGTTTAGGTGTGTGTGTGTGTGGTTGTGAGTGTGTGTGTGTGTCTGTATGGCTCGCAGAGGTAAAAACACGGCCGTGGCAAAAAAGCCCTACCTGTCGTAAGAGGAGAATAATGGCTAGGAGTCGAGAGGTAAAGAGTGTATGTGTGTGTGTGCGCGCGTGTGTGTGTGTATGTGTATGTGTGTGTGTGTGCGTGTCTCTTCTGCTCGCAGAGGTACGAATACGGCCGTGGCAAGAAGGCCATGCTTGCTGTAAGGAGCAACTAATGGGTAGGAGTCGCGAGTTGAAGAGTGTATGTGTGTGTGCGTGTGTGTGTGTGCGTGTGTGTGTGAGTGTGTGTATCCGTTCGGCTTGCAGAGATAAGAATACCGCCGGGGCAAGAAAGCCCTGCCTCTCGTAAGAGGCGACCAAAAGGGAGGAGTCGAGAGGTGAATAGTATATGTGTGTGTGTGTGACTTTGTGTGTGTCCGCTCGGCTCGCAGAGATAAAAATACGGCCGTGGCAAAAAGGCCCTGCCTGTCTTAAGAGGCGACTAATGGATAGGAGTCGAGAGGTGGAAAGATTGTGCGTGTGCGTGTGTGCGTGTGTGTGTGCGTGTGTGTGTGAGTGTGTGTGTGTCCGTTCGGCTCGCAGAGAAGAACACGGCAGTGGCAAAAATCCCTGAATGTCGTAAGAGGCGACTAATGGGTAGGAGTCTAGAGGTGGAGCGTGTATGTGTGTGTGTGTGCGAGTGTGTGTGTGTGTGTGTCTGTTCGGATCGCAGAGATAAGAATACGTCCGTGGCAAGAAGGCCCTGCCTGTCGTAAGAGCAGAATAATGGGTAGGAGTCAAGAGGTGAAGAGTGTATGTGTGTGTGTTTGTGTGCGTGTGTGCGTGCGTGTGTGAGTGTGTGTGTGAGTGTGTGTGTGTCAGTGTGTGTGTGTGTGTCCGGTCGGCTCGCAGAGATATGAACACGGCCGTGGCAAGAAGGCTCTGCCTGTCGTTTAGAAGAGTTTAGGTGTGTGTGTGTGTGGTTGTGAGTGTGTGTGTGTGTCTGTATGGCTCGCAGAGGTAAAAACACGGCCGTGGCAAAAAAGCCCTACCTGTCGTAAGAGGAGAATAATGGCTAGGAGTCGAGAGGTAAAGAGTGTATGTGTGTGTGTGCGCGCGTGTGTGTGTGTATGTGTATGTGTGTGTGTGTGCGTGTCTCTTCTGCTCGCAGAGGTACGAATACGGCCGTGGCAAGAAGGCCATGCTTGCTGTAAGGAGCAACTAATGGGTAGGAGTCGCGAGTTGAAGAGTGTACCTGTGTGTGAGTGTGTGTGTGTGCGTGTGTGAGTGTATGTGTGTGTGTGTCCGTTCGGCTTGCAGAGATAAGAATACCGCCGGGGCAAGAAAGCCCTGCCTCTCGTAAGAGGCGACCAAAAGGGAGGAGTCGAGAGGTGAATAGTATATGTGTGTGTGTGTGACTTTGTGTGTGTCCGCTCGGCTCGCAGAGATAAAAATACGGCCGTGGCAAAAAGGCCCTGCCTGTCTTAAGAGGCGACTAATGGATAGGAGTCGAGAGGTGGAAAGATTGTGCGTGTGCGTGTGTGCGTGTGTGTGTGCGTGTGTGTGTGAGTGTGTGTGTGTCCGTTCGGCTCGCAGAGAAGAACACGGCAGTGGCAAAAATCCCTGAATGTCGTAAGAGGCGACTAATGGGTAGGAGTCTAGAGGTGGAGCGTGTATGTGTGTGTGTGTGCGAGTGTGTGTGTGTGTGTCTGTTCGGATCGCAGAGATAAGAATACGTCCGTGGCAAGAAGGCCCTGCCTGTCGTAAGAGCAGAATAATGGGTAGGAGTCAAGAGGTGAAGAGTGTATGTGTGTGTGTTTGTGTGCGTGTTTGCGTGCGTGTGTGAGTGTGTGTGTGAGTGTGTGTGTGTCAGTGTGTGTGTGTGTGTGTCCGGTCGGCTCGCAGAGATATGAACACGGCCGTGGCAAGAAGGCTCTGCCTGTCGTTTAGAAGAGTTTAGGTGTGTGTGTGTGTGGTTGTGAGTGTGTGTGTGTGTCTGTATGGCTCGCAGAGGTAAAAACACGGCCGTGGCAAAAAAGCCCTACCTGTCGTAAGAGGAGAATAATGGCTAGGAGTCGAGAGGTAAAGAGTGTATGTGTGTGTGTGCGCGCGTGTGTGTGTGTATGTGTATGTGTGTGTGTGTGCGTGTCTCTTCTGCTCGCAGAGGTACGAATACGGCCGTGGCAAGAAGGCCATGCTTGCTGTAAGGAGCAACTAATGGGTAGGAGTCGCGAGTTGAAGAGTGTACCTGTGTGTGAGTGTGTGTGTGTGCGTGTGTGAGTGTATGTGTGTGTGTGTCCGTTCGGCTTGCAGAGATAAGAATACAGCCGTGGCAAGAAGGCCCTGCCTGTCGTTTAGAAGAGTTTAGGTGTGTGTGTGCGTGTGGTTGTGAGTGTGTGTGTGTGTCTGTATGGCTCGCAGAGGTAAAAACACGGCCGTGGCAAAAAAGCCCTGCCTGTCGTAAGAGGCGACTAATGGGTAGGAGTCGAGAGGTGAAGAGTGTATGTGTGTGTGTGTGTGCGTGTGTGAGTGAGTGTGTGTGTGTGCGTGTGTGAGTGTGTGTGTATGTATGTGTGTCCGTTCGGCCTGCAGAGATAAGAATACAGCCGAGGCAAGAAGGCCCTGCCTGTCGTAAGGTGCGAGTAATAGGTAGGAGTCGAGAGGTGAAGAGTGTAGGTGTGTGTGTGTGAGTGTGTATGTGTGTCTGTATGGTTCGCAAAGATAAGAACACGGCCGTGGCAAAAAGGCCCTGCCTGTCGAAAGAGGCGACTAATGGGTAGGAGTGAGGAGGTGAAGAGTTTATGTGTGTGTCTCTATGTTCATGTGCGTGTGCGTGTGTGAGTGTGTGTATGTATGTTTGTCCGTTCGGCTTGCAGAGATAAGAACACAGCCGAGGCAAGAAGGCCCTGCCTGTCGTAAGGGGCGAGTAATAGGTAAGAGTCGAGAGGTGAAGAGTTTAGGTGTGTGTGTGTGTGAGTGTGTGTGTGTGTGTGTGTCTGTATGGCTCGCAGAGATAAAAACACGGCCGTGGCAAAAAGGCCCTGCCTGTCGTAAGAGACGACTAATGGGTAGGAGTCGAGAGGTGAAGAGTGTATGTGTGTGTGTGCGTGTGTGCGTGTGTGAGTGTGTGTGTGTGTGTCCGTTCGGCTCGCAGAGATAAGAATACGGCCGTGGCAAGAAGGCCCTGCCTGTCGTAGGAGGCGACTAATGGGTAGGAGTCGAAAGGTGAAGAGTGTGTGTGTGTGTGTGCGTGTGTGTGTGTGTGTGTGAGTGTGTGTGTGTGTGCGTGTGTGAGTGTGTGTGT